>NC_086449.1:298381993-298554493 GCF_028390025.1 Pseudophryne corroboree
ACAGAGGTAGCCACAGCCGTGAACTACCGCACTGTACACTGGTTGATAAAGAGATAGTAGTATACTCGTAACAACTAGTATGACACTATGACGACGGTATAAAGAATGAAAAAAAAACCACGGTTAGGTGGTATATATTATAATAATAATACAATTATGGATGGACGGACTGCCTGCCGAGTGCCGACACAGAGGTAGCCACAGCCGTGAACTACCGCACTGTACACTGGTTGATAAAGAGATAGTAGTATACTCGTAACAACTAGTATGACACTATGACGACGGTATAAAGAATGAAAAAAAAACCACGGTTAGGTGGTATATATTATAATAATAATACAATTATGGATGGACGGACTGCCTGCCGAGTGCCGACACAGAGGTAGCCACAGCCGTGAACTACCGCACTGTACACTGGTTGATAAAGAGATAGTAGTATACTCGTAACAACTAGTATGACACTATGACGACGGTATAAAGAATGAAAAAAAAACCACGGTTAGGTGGTATATATTATAATAATAATACAATTATGGATGGACGGACTGCCTGCCGACTGCCGACACAGAGGTAGCCACAGCCGTGAACTACCGCACTGTACACTGGTTGATAAAGAGATAGTAGTATACTCGTAACAACTAGTATGACACTATGACGACGGTATAAAGAAAGAAAAAAAAATACCACAGTTAGGTGGTATATATTATAATAATAATACAATTATGGATGGACGGACTGCCTGCCGACTGCCGACACAGAGGTAGCCACAGCCGTGAACTACCGCACTGTACACTGGTTGATAAAGAGATAGTAGTATACTCGTAACAACTAGTATGACACTATGACGACGGTATAAAGAATGAAAAAAAAACCACGGTTAGGTGGTATATATTATAATAATAATACAATTATGGATGGACGGACTGCCTGCCGACTGCCGACACAGAGGTAGCCACAGCCGTGAACTACCGCACTGTACACTGGTTGATAAAGAGATAGTAGTATACTCGTAACAACTAGTATGACACTATGACGACGGTATAAAGAAAGAAAAAAAAATACCACAGTTAGGTGGTATATATTATAATAATAATACAATTATGGATGGACGGACTGCCTGCCGACTGCCGACACAGAGGTAGCCACAGCCGTGAACTACCGCACTGTACACTGGTTGATAAAGAGATAGTAGTATACTCGTAACAACTAGTATGACACTATGACGACGGTATAAAGAAAGAAAAAAAAATACCACAGTTAGGTGGTATATATTATAATAATAATACAATTATGGATGGACGGACTGCCTGCCGACTGCCGACACAGAGGTAGCCACAGCCGTGAACTACCGCACTGTACACTGGTTGATAAAGAGATAGTAGTATACTCGTAACAACTAGTATGACACTATGACGACGGTATAAAGAATGAAAAAAAAACCACGGTTAGGTGGTATATATTATAATAATAATACAATTATGGATGGACGGACTGCCTGCCGACTGCCGACACAGAGGTAGCCACAGCCGTGAACTACCGCACTGTACACTGGTTGATAAAGAGATAGTAGTATACTCGTAACAACTAGTATGACACTATGACGACGGTATAAAGAAAGAAAAAAAAATACCACAGTTAGGTGGTATATATTATAATAATAATACAATTATGGATGGACGGACTGCCTGCCGACTGCCGACACAGAGGTAGCCACAGCCGTGAACTACCGCACTGTACACTGGTTGATAAAGAGATAGTAGTATACTCGTAACAACTAGTATGACACTATGACGACGGTATAAAGAAAGAAAAAAAAATACCACAGTTAGGTGGTATATATTATAATAATAATACAATTATGGATGGACGGACTGCCTGCCGACTGCCGACACAGAGGTAGCCACAGCCGTGAACTACCGCACTGTACACTGGTTGATAAAGAGATAGTAGTATACTCGTAACAACTAGTATGACACTATGACGACGGTATAAAGAATGAAAAAAAAACCACGGTTAGGTGGTATATATTATAATAATAATACAATTATGGATGGACGGACTGCCTGCCGACTGCCGACACAGAGGTAGCCACAGCCGTGAACTACCGCACTGTACACTGGTTGATAAAGAGATAGTAGTATACTCGTAACAACTAGTATGACACTATGACGACGGTATAAAGAATGAAAAAAAAACCACGGTTAGGTGGTATATATTATAATAATAATACAATTATGGATGGACGGACTGCCTGCCGACTGCCGACACAGAGGTAGCCACAGCCGTGAACTACCACACTGTACACTGGTTGATAAAGAGATAGTAGTATACTCGTAACAACTAGTATGACACTATGACGGTATAAAGAATGAAAAAAAAACCACGGTTAGGTGGTATATATTATAATAATAATACAATTATGGATGGACGGACTGCCTGCCGACTGCCGACACAGAGGTAGCCACAGCCGTGAACTACCGCACTGTACACTGGTTGATAAAGAGATAGTAGTATACTCGTAACAACTAGTATGACACTATGACGACGGTATAAAGAAAGAAAAAAAAATACCACGGTTAGGTGGTATATATTGTAATACAATTATGGATGGACGGACTGCCTGCCGAGTTCCGACTGCCGACACAGAGGTAGCCACAGCCGTGAACTACCGCACTGTACTGTGTCTGCTGCTAATATAGACTGGTTGATAAAGAGATAGTATACAATACATACAACAATATACTACTATACTGGTGGTCAGGCACTGGTCACCACTAGTCACACTGGCAGTGGCACTCCTGCAGCAAAAGTGTGCACTGTTTAATTTTAAATTAATATAATATTATGTACTCCTGGGGGCTCCTGCTATAACAACCTGCAGTGCTCCCCAGTCTCCCCCACAATTATTATAAGCTTTGCCTTTTATACATTGATGTGCAGCACACTGGGCTGAGCTGAGTGCACACAGACTGAGTCACACTGTGTGACTGGCTGCTGCTGTGTATCGTTTTTTTTCAGGCAGAGAACGGATATAGCAGAGAACGGATATATTATATTAAAATAAATAAAAGTTAACTAACAACAACTGCACTGGTCACTGTGGTAAACTCTGTCTGACTCTGCACAATCTCTCTCTCTCTTCTAATCTAATTTCTAATGGAGAGGACGCCAGCCACGTCCTCTCCCTATCAATCTCAATGCACGTGTGAAAATGGCGGCGACGCGCGGCTCCTTATATAGAATCCGAGTCTCGCGAGAATCCGACAGCGTCATGATGACGTTCGGGCGCGCTCGGGTTAACCGAGCAAGGCGGGAGGATCCGAGTCTGCTCGGACCCGTAAAAAAAACATGAAGTTCGTGCGGGTTCGGTTTCAGAGAAACCGAACCCGCTCATCTCTAGTAAACAGTGGATTTTCTCAGTAGACACACCATTCAGGTATGAATGGACTTTACAACCCAAGGTTTTACAAACTTTGGCAGACAATGGGGGTTTCTGGAGATAGATCTCATGGCGTCCCATCAGAACAGCAAAGTTTCTGCATATGAGTCAAGAACAAAGGATTCCAGAGCGACCTTTGTGGATGACCTATCAGTAAGATGGGACTTTAGTCTGGCTTATGTGTCTCCACCAATCGCCCTGTGACTCAGGGTGATGCGAAATGTAAGACACGGTAAGGGTGCTGTGATACTAATTACTCCAGAAGGCAGTATTACACATATCTGCAGAGGATGTAGACAGATGCTCCATTCCTATTCTCTCAACATTCAGATCTACTGGCTTGGGGTCTTTGCTATTACAAGCACTTGGATCAACTGTCTTTGACGGCATGGCTCTTGAGACCTCCATACTGAAGCAAGAGGATTCTCACAACAGGTAATTCAAACAATGCTCAGAGCCAGGAGGACTTCCTCAGCTTTCATTTATCACCGAATATGGCAAGCATATATTCAGTGGTGCAGTGACCGGAAATGTGATCTTAGGTCTTTCAGAGTTTCCAGAGTCCTAGCATTCATTCAGTTAGGACAAAGGTCTAATGGTGGCTTCCTTGAGACTGCAAGTGTCAGCTTTGATTGTATGGTTCCAAAAGAAAATTGCTAACCTACAGGATGTGTGCACCTTTTTCCAAGGAATGCTGCACATTCAACCTCCTTTTGTTCCTGCTACAGTGCCTTGGGACTT
Organism: Pseudophryne corroboree; assembly: GCF_028390025.1. Classification (NCBI taxonomy): domain Eukaryota; kingdom Metazoa; phylum Chordata; class Amphibia; order Anura; family Myobatrachidae; genus Pseudophryne; species Pseudophryne corroboree. The sequence continues at coordinate 298,386,174 of NC_086449.1, forward strand.
AAATTTAGTCCTAAAGACCCTTGAAGTTGACCCATTTGAACCAGTTAAATGAGTGGAGCTTAAATGGTTGACAGCTAAAGTTCTCTTTAAGCTGGCTATTGCTTCAGCTAGAAGAGTTTCATATTTATGGGCATTGTTATGTCACCCTCCTTTTCTGAATTTTTTATCCATATAGAGCAGTTCTCAGAACCAAATCTGGGTATCTTTCAAAGGTGATGTCTAAATTCTACCTTAATGAAAAAATTGTAGTCCCGGCCTTCCAGGAACCGGACCTCTCTGCAAGAGATGCATCGTTGGACGTAGTCCGTGTCTTAAGGATCTACGTGGATCATACCAGTGCCGTTAGGAAAACAGACATTTTTTTCGTTCTCTACGGATTTCACAAGAGAGGATGGCCTGCTGACAAGCAGACACTGCGAGATGGCTTCAGATGACATTTTCAGAAGCATATTCTCAAGCTGATCTCCCTGTTCTGGCTAATGTCTTTGCTCATTCCACTCGTAAGGTAGTTCTGTCATGGGCAGCACAACATGGTGCTTATGCAGAACAGATATGTAATGCAGCCACATGATCTTCAATTTACATATTCATTAGACATTATGCCTTTGATACCTTTGCCTCTCATGACGCTGAATTTGGGTGAAGGATTCTCCTATCCAATCAGGAGCATCCCCAGCATTAAATTGCTTTGAGACATCCAAATGTTATCCTGTGGATAACCTGTGGATCCTGCCGGATAAATATACGTTATGGTACGAACTTACCGTTGATAACAGTATTTCTCCTAAGTCCACAGGATACAGAGGTATCCCACCCTGACGCACCTGATTTGAGGATCCTTTCAATCACTAACCTCTTCCCTCTTGTACAGAAGGGTGTGCATGTGTGTTCTTCTCACCTGATTTGTGCTCTCTATGATGCTCCTGCCTTGAGCTTTGGAAAAACAACTGATTTGCCTAAGCCAGGAGGCGGGGATATATGGATGGGCCTGCTGCATGCTGGGAGGCTGAAAGCTTTGGCCGATTGGTGTAAATGTCACTTCATCATATCCCAATGTTATCCTGTGGACTTAGGAGAAATACCGTTATCATCGGTAAGTTCTTACCATAACGTATATTTTGATGTGAGATATTTGGATATTGTGAATGATTCTAAGATTATGTAACATTATTTGTCTTCAAATTAAAGGACTTATTCTGATTTGAAAACTTAAAAGTCTGCAAATAGCAAGTTTCAGCATGCTGCACATGCACAGAAGTCAGTTTACATGTTCCTGTGTATCACTGGCCAATTCTGAGTCAGATTTTGCTTTGCATGAAATGGGCATTTCTGGGTGATAAATGGGGGCAAACTGTGGTTGCACACCAGAGATCATCTCATGGGAATGTTGTGGAGATGTAGCTAGACTTTGTGGTATTTGGAGTAGCATGTACATTGAGCATTTAAGGGAAGCCTGTTTTTGATGGATCTCTTGTGCCTAGCAGGACTGAGAATGGAAAAATAGTAGGCTGTGCAGCTTCCCACTGGAAGTCATACAGAATGTTGCATTAGTCCTACAGGAACTCACTTTAGCATAATGTCAGGATCCGGACTAGAGCCAGCCATCACTAACCATTATGCCGCTTTCCACGGCTCAGGGGTGCTGACAGTTGACGGTTGCAATGCTGCCCGGGGGCCGTGATACATGCTTCTGTTTCATCTTTGTTACACTGTTACGAAATGCTAGGTGTTAACACAATGCTGGGCAGCCATGTTCACAGCCAACTGACCACAGTAATGCCCAATGGAAACCCTGGAAGTGCTCGGCTGACTACTCTAGCCAATGGCTATCTGTCTAAGGGAATATAAATGGGATCCTGGGAACAGGAAGTCGACTGTACAACTTCTTTCCCCAGTGCATGCTCTTGTGTGTTGCTGCTCCAAGTTCCAGGCTCCACTCTGTGTCTCCACGTGCTTTCCCAGAGCATTCCTACATGGCTATCACTTAGTGTTTCTTCAAGTGTTTTCAAGTTCACCAGTTCTCAAGTACCGAGTGCCATCGGTTAAACATCATTTGTTTCTTCAAGTTTTTTCAAGTTCACCAGTTCTCAAGCACCAAATGTTATTGGTTAAAGATCGTCTGTTTCTTCAAGTGTTTTCAAGTACACAAGTTCTCAATACTGAGTGCCATCGGTTAAACATTGTTTACTTCTTCAAGTGTTTTCCAGTTCCCAAGTACCGAGTACCATCGGATAGACATTGTTTGTTTCTTCAAATGTTTTCAAGTTCTCCAGTTCCCGAGTATTGAGTACTATCAATTACATTGAGTTATTCTTCTAGTTCCTTCTGAGTCTGCAGTATCTTTAATCTCCAGTCAGTCTTTAATATACATAGAAACATAGAATTTGACGGCAGATAAGAACCACTTGGCCCATCTAGTCTGCCCCCCCCCCTTTTTTTTTTTACTATATTTTTTATCTCAAACCTTATTTGATCCTTATTTCTTTGTAAGGATATTCTTATGTCTATCCCATGCATGTTTAAATTGCTCTACCTTTTTAGCCTCTATCACCTCTGATGGGAAGCTATTCCACTTGTCCACTACCCTTTCTGTGAAGTAATTTTTCCTCAAATTTCCCCTAAACCTCCCCCCCTCCGGTCTCAGTGCATTTCCTTGTATCCTATTGCTTCTCTTCATTTGGAGAATGTTTCCCTCCATTTGGAGAATGTTTCCCTCCTGGACTTTGTCAAAACCCTTGATATATTTGGAAGTTTCTATAATGTCCCCCATTTCCCTTTTCTGCTCCAAACTACTGTATACATATTGAGATTTTTTTAGTCTTTCTGGGTATGTTTTGTGATGTAGGCCATGCACCATTTTAGTTGCCCTTCTTTGTACAGTCTCTAATGTATTAATATCCTTTTGAAGATATGGCCTCCAGAATTGAACACAGTATTCTAGATGAGGCCGTACCAATGACCTATACAGTGGCATTATTACTTCTTTCTTTCTGCTACTGATTCCTCTCCCAAAACAGCCAAGCATCTGACTACCCTTCTTCATTGCTTTGTTACATTGCTTACCTGCCTTTAAGTCACCTGAAGTAGTGACTCATAGATCCCTTTCCTCCTCAGTAGTTTCCAGTATAGTGCCATTAATACTATATTTAGCCTTTGGATTTTTGTGACCCAAGTGCATGATTTTGCAGTTTTGACATTAAACTGTAATTGCCACACTCTTGACCATTCCTCTAGTCTACCTAGATCCTCAACCATCTGTTTTACCCCACCTGGTGTGCATACTTTTGTGTCAACTGCAAAAAGGCATACTTTTAATTCCATTTGCAATGTCACCAATAAAGATATTAAAAAGCACTGGTCCAAGTACAGATCCCTGGGGTACTCCACTGGTAACATTTCCCTCCTGTGAATGCACTCCATTTACCACAACTCTCTGTTTTCTATCCTGCAACCAAGATTTTATCCATTCAACAATCCTAGTATCCAATGCCAAGCTTCCAAGTTTATTTAGCAGTCTGCAATGTGGAACAGTGTCAAAAGCCTTACTACAGTCTAGATAAGCTATATCTATGGCTCCACTTTTATCTATCACTGTAGTCACAGTCAAAAAAGTAAATAAGATTTGTTTGACATGATCAACCCCCAGTGAATCCATGCTGTTTAGGATCCTGTAAATCTTTTAAGAGTGTTTCCATCAATTTCCCTACTGCTGATGTAAGACTCACTGGTCTGTAGTTGTTTGCCTCTTCCTTGCTTCCACTTTTGTGAAGTGGGACTACGATTGCTTTTTTCAAGTCCTCTGGAATCACTCCTGTCTTTGGACTCCTCCTATTTCATTTACCTTAAAGATCTTCTCAGCGGTTTCTCTTAGAGTTTCTCGTAGGTTTCTCTTAGGCTTCATCAAAGACTCTCATTATCAGTGTGCCACTAGTTATTTATTTGTAGGATTCCTCAGCTATTTCCAGGTACCTGTCCAGGGGGATGCAAACTGCATATTGGAAGCAGCAAAACCAAAATCCACATAGGAGGGGGTCACTGGTGAAAACCTTCCGGTGGGTTGTCTCGCCAACTCTCGGTTGTAGCAGTATATGAGGAATTCCTATATTCGTCCTCCTCATTTATTGTGGCACTCTGATCCAGTAACCTCATCCCAGGAATCACCAACTCAGTAAAAAGTTGGGTATCGCCCACATACATCTGAAACTTAAATTCACAAAAGCTTATTAATGTTCCAAGTGAAACTGTAGATAGAGACGAGCCAAGGACCTAGGACTGAGCCTTATTGTACTCCAATGGATATGAAACAAGAAGAGATGAAGCTAGAGAAGCAAACACTGAAAAATACATTTTTATGAGTAGGATGAGAACCAAGATAGACAGTATCCTAAAGAACTGTCACAAATCACTGCTGCAGTTTACAGTATCTTCTGGCCAGGTCCCAGTTGTTGCTAGGCAACCAGGACATCACACCTTCTGGCTGCAGTGTCTGATGGTCCTGCAGATTGCAAGGGAACAGAATACCAGACAAAGTCGGCAGTGGCACTTGGCAGCAATCAGGATGCCGGGCAGCCACAGGTAGTCCTGGGGATTCTGTTCCCTGACTCAGGCTTATGTGCAACACTGCAGCTACATTTGCTTGTGCAATCAGGAGTCCCTCCTTTTCTGGCTACACTAATTGGTTGATCTCCATGTTATTAGGTAGCCAGGCCAGCTCCTTTCTGCTGGCTATAGATTATGCTGTGGTGTAAGCTGCTGGTCCATGTCTTAGGTTCCTGCACCTAGGGCCGGATGTAATGGCTTGCGTGACAGCCGGAGCTCCAAGACTATGGCTGAACCCTTTCATTTTTTTAAAGCAGCAAACATTTACAAAGCAAAACCAACCAGGTTTTGCCTTGTAAACATTTGCTGCTTTAAAAAAGTATGAGTTCAGCCGGAATCTCAGATCTCCAGCCGTCTTGCAAGCCATTACGTCCGGGCCCTAGTGCCTAGCCTGTGGATACTCTGTCCATCTGCCAGATTTTCTGCATGTCAGAAGTCTACACCTTGCCTTGCATGGACCCTCCTGTCCCAGTGTTTAGTTACCTCTTGTTTACCTTCCCAGTGTTTAAGTTGTGCTCAGCCAGCACTGTGCTCATACTCTACCTTACAATGCCTCATCTGCCCTAGCTGAGATCCTGACCCAGTCCTAACTTTAACCTCCCGTGCTCCAGTCCTACCCATTATTTGTTCCAAGTACATTGCTCCAGCCTCCCAATCCTGTGGTCTCCAGCCAATTGTGTAAGCCTCTCCTGCTGGAGTTATAAGTCCTGGTGGCATCCTAAGTACCAATGTGCACATCAAGCACTAAGGGAACAACAGGTGGCTGTTACAGGCAGAATACCCTCTCACTGACTTTAGGGGTTTTACACAATTGTGCTGGAGTTCCCTAGCAAGACCTAGAAATTATAGCACTTGTATGAGAAGAGAGTGGTCAACAGTGTGAAATGTAGCAGGGAGATCCAGGAGACATCAAAGTGAATAATTAGTAGTGAATATCACCACCTCCAGAAACATTCATGGGTCTTCTTGCATGTACTGCATATTAAAGATCCACTATAGATATGCAACAATATTCAAGTCTTGTGACTGTGGAGACCATTCCTAAAAGTTAATCTGTTGTATCTATAAGTACTTCATGGTTAATTTGAAGTATGCTTGGGATAATTTAACTGCTGGAAGACTACTCAATGCAAAGCATAATCCAGTCCTATACAGAAAAGTAATAAAGGAACTGTATTAGTTTATGCAAATGCTAAACCTGTCTTTCTCTAAATATACATGTTGTGGTTTGGGCTAAAAAGTTACATTTTACACTACTGGATGTAATGTGCACGTCAAGTGCCACATAAAAAAAATACAAATCTGAATCATATATAATTTTTTAGATTAATTGAATGTTAATATTTGAGCAACAAATTAATCGATTTATTAATAATACAGAGGCAAAAGCTATGTGAACGATTTTCTGGTGAATTCAGAGATTGTTCCATTGCAGTAGAACTTTTCCTTGAAAATATAAACTATATACAGTACATTGTTACTATTGTCTTTCAGACAGAAGGGATGTATTATTAGCACATGGTTGTATTACAGTACTTTAGCATTAAACCATTGAATTCCAATGAATTCTAAAATGTTGACTTATTCATTAAGAGCTGTTGTGTCAATCCTGTAATTGGTAAACAGCTTATTTTATCCTGCACATGCCAAAAAACAGTATTGCTCATTTGCAGCTTAAATATATTACTTGTAATTTAATAACTGTAATCAAACATTCTATTTCTGTATTGTAACCATGAAAATTATAGAGAAGCCCTATAATGAAATATGCATTGTCATTGTACCTATGACCTTATCGGAACCCCTTGTGGTGCTGACTGTATTGTGTATTCCAAATTGGATGCATACCATAGTTTGTAGTTTACAAACACAAAGAGGGACATAGAGCACAGGTTGAAGCCAAGAATACCCCTTTCATATATGGGTGACGATCCAGATTATTCCTGGGTAATGCCCTTTCACACAGGACCCAGGTCTTCCATTGACCCAGGTCTTCCAGCACTCAGTGGGCGCTTGGAGATGATCTCATTGCCAAGTGCTACTGACCCCAGCCAATCAATTTCTTTTAGGTGTTACCTGGGACATCAAGACCTGGGTCGCACCTTTCAAACTTAAGCCAGGTTGTTTACTTGGGTTGCAAGTCCTAGGAGAAACGCTGCTAGGGAGCAGTGTCGCGGACCCGGGACTCTCAACTCAGGTAGACTCTTTCAGATATAAGCCAGACCCTGGTTGATGCACGTTCACACGCAAAAACCCTGGATTTAGGCTTATGTCTGAAAGGGGTATTATAGAAACTCCTTACATTCATATGGAGAGTTAGCAGCATAGGCAATAAAGTTAGGCACAAATGACCCATGGCACAGCAGCATCACACAAAATGTCATATGAGTATGTGAAAGTTGTCCTTGTGTAACATATTAACATCTTCGTTGCTGAGGATTTTCTCACCCCTGTACTGAGGTAGTTTTCCGCAATTTACACTTGTCACATTCCAATATCAATATCAATGATTATTATTTATTTTTACACAATACAAACAGGGATGGCTAATTGCAGCACCGTACCAATTCAGAGTGGATTACTCTGTGCGTGAATCTCTGATGAGGGACTTTTCCTCATGAGCTGTGAAGTCGGCATGAAAATTGCACAATCAGGGTTTCAAGCATGAGGAAAACCCATTCATTCTACAGTTTATGTGGTATCAGTGGGTTTTGTGTGGTAATCCCTGATTTTTGGTGGGCACAAAACTAATTAATTGATTAGCCTTTCCCGGCACCACAGAGTAATCAACCAGAGCTGCACGGTCAATATTCCATTTGATCCTCCTCCTCCCCCTCCCCCCCATAAGACTTTATTTTTCTGAAAATACCAGTAGTGTTTTTGCCCATTGTAACATGTCAAATATTGTAAGTGTTTTTTTTTTTTTTTTAAATAGAAGTCTAAATGAACCAAAAGCAAATAGTTTGTGTTTTTTTATTTAGCATTAATTTGTGGTTCTAAAATTGCAGTTAACATGATTCTCCATTTTTTAAACAACGGTGCCTCATTTGTATGGGGGCCAGTATGGGACACAATGTGCTCTCCCCCATCCATGGGTGCTAACTGCTATTTGTTACATTTGGAGGACAAACCCCACTAACAAGTGCTAAAAGAGTTATGTCTTGTTCTTAAATAGAGCCCTAGGTCTATGGTGTTGAATGGTGCTAGCATTTTTGTGAAGCCTGATCCTGAAAGACATTCATGGTGACGTTCTGTCACTGTCAAGTTCAGACTTTCCCATCTACAGTATCTGGTATTTTTTGTGATGTACACAAAATCTTAGTAAAATGAAAACGTGCATATCTTACAAGATTGATGTGTCGTAAGACTCGTAATGGAGGCAGCGAAATTAAAGGCCTGTTGTTGAGACCCATCAAAAATTGATATGCCATACTGTTCACTAGATGATATTCAAAATGTGGCATACAATTCTCTCCAAGTTGTTTCTCTAATATGGTGTTTCATTTTTTTCCCCCATAAAATTTGCTTTTATGCTACACAATCTGTAAATACTTTTGTTGCCCAGACACTTTGCACTTTTGCTTATATTTCAGCTTTCTTTCCTATTTAATTTATTTCTTCTGTGTTAAGGCTGCAGTGCCTACTCTTTGTTGCTGTGCTGGACTCTGAAGTGACTGCTTAGCATAGGCATTTCTATAATGGATGCAAGGTGTGCAGTGCACATGGGACTATATGTCATACTTACTCAGTGGCGTCACAAGGGGGGTACCCACTCCCGGGTATCACCCACTGAGGGGTGACACCAAAATGCCAGCTCCTGCTCAGTGACAGGAACCGAGTACTGTACTGTTAAATTATGTGCAGCACTCGGCTCCTGTCACTGTGTAGGAGGTAGCACTGCAGGTACAGCACTCTCCGTAGGGCAACCTGCACCTCCTAAACCCGGCAAGTGACAAAAAACGCGTGTCGAGACACAAAGCCCCACCCATTTTTCATACCTAAAGTGACTGAAAATGAGGGACGAAGCATGAAGCCTCGCCCCCTTATCGCAAAGCTGCGTCCCTTTTTGCAGCCGCTCCGGGTGTTAAGAGGGTAAGTGATGCCTCTGACTTACCCCTCCGGAGAGCCACGGCGGTGGCCCTGCACTACAAACACAAATCACTTGGAAAATGGCGGCTGCAGCCATTTCCGGGTCATTTGAGCATGTCGGCGATGTGTCACCGGACACCTGCGCATGTGCAGTAGACTCTGGCACAATGCTAGAGTATACCCGCTGCCAGAGAAGAAGGGGGCCTGCAACGGAGGTTGCACATGGGTCCTCTCCTCTCTTAAACACCCCTGCTGCTCTGGTAAACTTGATCATTATTGAAGTAGTAATGTGTGATATTAAGGATTGATTCAAGATGCTTTAAGGTATTTAGTCATTCTTCCATTTTCCTCATATTTTCTTGTCAGATGATTTGTTTTCTGTCAGAGTGAGGCAGTGCTGTGCTGCTTTTCCTTCAGTGGTCTGCGTAATTAGTGATTATAATGTGGAATGATACAGCAAGCACTATGTGATGAGGCTTTTATGAGCATGTGGCCAAGGCAGTAAGTGTGCATTTGTTGAAATATAATACACGGTGGTGCTATATATCCTATTTTACCTACTGTACCTATTTCCATGGGCGTAACTTCATTCCAGGAGCCTGGAGGTAAGATAGTTATTTGTCCCCTCCGCATGTGCAATTCACTACCAACACCCCCAAACACTTTTATGTGTGTTAAACATAGTATATACTATGTTGTTTTTTGGGGAAAATAGTAGTAGAAAGTATGAAAACTTTGCTGTGCTTATATATTCACCATACTTCATAATGTCATAATGTGCTGATTGATGCATAGCACTGTAAAGCACTTTACCAGTCTCTTATTACACATAATTGTAATATAAACTTGTGTCTGATGAATGCAGAGACCTCCTACAGGCTTACAGGTTACTTGACTACTTAGCCCACTGAGCACAATGTAGATGCTAGAAGACACAAGTGGGCTACAGGACCAGGGCTGTCTTTTCGTATGGGCTCAATGGGCTCTTGCCCAAGGGCCCCAGGAGTCTAAGGGCCCTAGGCTGATAGCTGAGGGTCCCCTCTTTCCAGGGATACCAGATTTTTGAAAATTGGCCCTGGGGAACCGTAGATATCTGACTTCGAAGCAGTGGTCCCCATCCAAGACTGTTCATTGCTCTTCCCAGCCAGAAATCTCAGGTTGTGTCTGACTTAGAGTTTATTTGAGGGTATTCTCCAAAATATGGGACTCTCCTCTTTCAGTGGATACTGGCAGCTTGTCTCTACTATGCCCAGAACTGGAGATATCAGCCTTCAAGCAGCTGGTCCCTGCTCCATCTCCACACATCTGGTTTGCAGTTTTATATTTTTGCCAGTGGATTGCTCTGGCTCCTGAAATCTGATCCCCAAGTCCCCAGAACCTCCTGAACGGTGGGACTCTCTAGTTTTTATCGCATTCAAAGCTAAGAAATCTATTTCCAGGAACTGGAGATATCTGCAGTCAACCAAGCTTCCCTCCCACCGGAAAATGATTAATATTAAGTCCACTCCACTATCCACTCCTCCACTGCGTATTACACCCCCCCTACCACCCTGGAAGTCATGGAAGCCATGTACCAGGGCCCCTTGATTCTGCCCAATGCCTCTTCTACAGTTTAGGGTTCTCCCTCCCACCCCATCTTACACCATCTGTGCAGTAAAGGAGTAATTAGCAGAAATGACTGCTTCAGCTCCTACATGCTGAGTGGAAGATAGAACACCCCCTACCACCCATGGGACATCAATGCTGCGACTGATAGCAACCCCCACCCCTACCACTGGAGGATGGTTTGGGGGCCCAGTGCATTGCTGTGCCCAGGGGCCTACACTGCGGTTAAGACGACCCAGTACAGGACCTTTGCTGGGCACGACCATGTGACCAGCTCTCCTCATCAGGGGGAGAAATCAGGCTTTTTTTTTCAGTTTTGTGTCACTGTAGTATGTGTAATAACGTGGTATTGGCTGCACAGAAGCTAAACTTCACTGCCCTTCGTAGGGCAGGTAAGGGAAGATGTTTCCGGGCCGGGGGGGTCGGGGGGGGATTGCTTCCCTTTCCTTCTCTCTCTTGGGATGTCATCAGCATTGTGCTGTTGCTGTTACTGGGCAGCTGCATACATCCCGGTGTAATTATAATGCTGTCCCTGAGTGTACCAGAGGCAATAGAGGAGGTCAGGATGTCCCCTTCGGAACTGGTGTCCCTTCGTAAGTAATGTATGGAGACATCCAACTCCTTTGTCTCCGCTACTTCTGCCACTGCCTACTGTATTTCATTGAAAGACACAGTACCGGTATTCAGGGCCATAACTGGGGATTTTGCCACTGCCCAGAGAGCAAGGCCCAATGACAGATGTATCATGTGCAGAGAGATTTAGATTTGGATGGGTTATATTGTTTCTGTGCAGGGTAAATTCTGACTGCTGCACACAACAACTGGACAGCTTTATTTTTATACTGCAATTTAGATTTTAGTTTTAATACACCCCACCCAAATCTAAGGATCAGATTTATCAAGCCTTGGAGAGTGATCAATTGCACGGTGATAAAGTACCAAACAATCAGCTCCCTTCATTTTTCAAACACAAGGATCTATTTACTAAGCCTTGGATGGAGATAAAGTGGACGGAGATAAAGCACCAGCCAATCAGCTCCTAACTGCTATGTTACAGGCTGTGTTTGAAAACTGGCAGTTGGGAGCTGATTGTTTAGTACTTTATCTCTGTCCAGTTTATCTCCGGCCAAGGCTTAGTAAATAGACCCCCATAGCCTGTAACATGGCAGTTAGGAGCTTGTGTGTTGGTACTTTATTACCGTGCAACTTACTCTGCAAGGCTTGATAAATCTGGGAATAAATTTCTCTGCACGTTACATCTGTCCCACCTGCAGTACAGCAAGGTATTGCCCAGTTGTTTGCTTTTTTGCTTACAAACATGAATTAGGCCCATAGTGTACACATGTGGCTTGTGTAAATATTTGTTCACAATGTTTTACAGTTGTGTAACCCTTTTAAGTATTAATAAGATATATGAATAAATAAAGTATATTGTGTACAGAAATATATGTATAATTTGAGGTAAAAACATATTTGTAATTTATGTATTTACACTGGACTGGAAGAAAATGTGTAATATATAGTTACAGTAATTCACTTCATATATCTATACTTGTATATTTATTTATTTATTTTTATTAATGAAGCAAAAAAAAAAAAAAAACTAACATAATAGAGGAAAGCCAGAAGTTATTACAAAGAATTATTATACTGAGCCATATATGCAGTATTTTACATGGACATGAAATAATATTACATTGAAGACCTAATAATGCCATCATACATACAATATGTACAAAAGAAGGACAAAACTGAATAAATAATTATCATTTTGGTAGGCATGGTCGACATCCTTCTCACATATCTAATTAACAATTGATATGTTTATTGGGATATCACCTGAACACTGTCTAGCCTCAAACCAATGAGTGAATTGGAAGCATTTCTATATTTGTATTGTGATTAGTGATGAGCACCGGAAATTTTTCGGGTTTTGTGTTTTGGTTTTGGGTTCGGTTCCGCGGCCGTGTTTTGGGTTCGAACGCGTTTTGGCAAAACCTCACCGAATTTTTTTTGTCGGATTCGGATGTGTTTTGGATTCGGGTGTTTTTTTCAAAAAACCCTAAAAAAACAGCTTAAATCATAGAATTTGGGGGTCATTTTGATCCCAAAGTATTATTAACCTCAATAACCATAATTTCCACTCATTTTCAGTCTATTCTGAACACCTCACACCTCACAATATTATTTTTAGTCCTAAAATTTGCACCGAGGTCGCTGGATGACTAAGCTCAGCGACCCAAGTGGCCGACACAAACACCTGGCCCATCTAGGAGTGGCACTGCAGTGTCACGCAGGATGGCCCTTCCAAAAAACACCCCCAAACAGCACATGACGCAAAGAAGAAAAAAAAGAGGCGCAATGAGGTAGCTGTGTGAGTAAGCTAAGCGACCCTAGTGGCCGACACAAACACCTGGCCCATCTAGGAGTGGCACTGCAGTGTCACGCAGGATGGCCCTTCCAAAAAACACCCCCCAAACAGCACATGACGCAAAGAAAAAAAGAGGCGCAATGAGGTAGCTGTGTGACTAAGATAAGCGACCCAAGTGGCCGACACAAACACCTGGCCCATCTAGGAGTGGCACTGCAGTGTCACGCAGGATGGCCCTTCCAAAAACTACTCCCCAAACAGCACATGACGCAAAGAAAAATGAAAGAAAAAAGAGGTGCAAGATGGAATTGTCCTTGGGCCCTCCCACCCACCCTTATGTTGTATAAACAGGACATGCACACTTTAACCAACCCATCATTTCAGTGACAGGGTCTGCCACACGACTGTGACTGAAATGACGGGTTGGTTTGGACCCCCACCAAAAAAGAAGCAATTAATTTCTCCTTGCACAAACTGGCTCTACAGAGGCAAGATGTCCACCTCATCATCATCCTCCGATATATCACCGTGTACATCCCCCTCCTCACAGATTATCAATTCGTCCCCATTGGAATCCACCATCTCAGCTCCCTGTGTACTTTGTGGAGGCAATTGCTGCTGGTGAATGTCTCCACGAAGGAATTGATTATAACTCATTTTAATGAACATCATCTTCTCCACATTTTCTGGATGTAACCTCGTACGCCGATTGCTGACAAGGTGAGCGGCAGCACTAAACACTCTTTCGGAGTACACACTTGTGGGAGGGCAACTTAGGTAGAATAAAGCCAGTTTGTGCAAGGGCCTCCAAATTGCCTCTTTTTCCTGCCAGTATAAGTACGGACTGTCTGACGTGCCTACTTGGATGCGGTCACTCATATAATCCTCCACCATTCTTTCAATGGGGAGAGAATCATATGCAGTGACAGTAGACGACATGTCCGTAATCGTTGTCAGGTCCTTCAGTCCGGACCAGATGTCAGCATCAGCAGTCGCTCCAGACTGCCCTGCATCACCGCCAGCGGGTGGGCTCGGAATTCTGAGCCTTTTCCTCGCACCCCCAGTTGCGGGAGAATGTGAAGGAGGAGATGTTGACAGGTCGCGTTCCGCTTGACTTGACAATTTTCTCACCAGCAGTTCTTTGAACCCCAGCAGACTTGTGTCTGCCGGAAAGAGAGATCCAAGGTAGGTTTTAAATCTAGGATCGAGCACGGTGGCCAAAATGTAGTGCTCTGATTTCAACAGATTGACCACCCGTGAATCCTTGTTAAGCGAATTAAGGGCTCCATCCACAAGTCCCACATGCCTAGCGGAATCGCTCTGTGTTAGCTCCTCCTTCAATGTCTCCAGCTTCTTCTGCAAAAGCCTGATGAGGGGAATGACCTTACTCAGGCTGGCAGTGTCTGAACTGACTTCACGTGTGGCAAGTTCAAAAGGTTGCAGAACCTTGCACAACGTTGAAATCATTCTCCACTGCGCTTGAGACAGGTGCATTCCACCTCCTATATCGTGCTCAGTTGTATAGGCTTGAATGGCCTTTTGCTGCTCCTCCAACCTCTGAAGCATATAGAGGGTTGAATTCCACCTCGTTACCACTTCTTGCTTCAGATGATGGCAGGGCAGGTTCAGGCGTTTTTGGTGGTGCTCCAGTCTTCTGTACGTGGTGCCTGTACGCCGAAAGTGTGCCGCAATTCTTCTGGCCACCGACAGCATCTCTTGCACGCCCCTGTCATTTTTTAAATAATTCTGCACCACCAAATTCAAGGTATGTGCAAAACATGGGACGTGCTGGAATTTGCCCAGATTTAATGCACACACAATATTGCTGGCGTTGTCCGATGCCACAAATCCACAGGAGAGTCCAATTGGGGTAAGCCATTCCGCGATGATCTTCCTCAGTTGCCGTAAGAGGTTTTCAGCTGTGTGCGTATTCTGGAAAGCGGTGATACAAAGCGTAGCCTGCCTAGGAAAGAGTTGGCGTTTGCGAGATGCTGCTACTGGTGCCGCCGCTGCTGTTCTTGCGGCGGGAGTCAATACATCTACCCAGTGGGCTGTCACAGTCATATAGTCCTGAGTCTGCCCTGCTCCACTTGTCCACATGTCCGTGGTTAAGTGGACATTGGGTACAACTGCATTTTTTAGGACACTGGTGAGTCTTTTTCTGAGGTCTGTGTACATTTTCGGTATCGCCTGCCTAGAGAAATGGAACCTAGATGGTATTTGGTACCGGGGACACAGTACCTCCAACAAGTCTCTAGTTGGCTCTGCAGTAATGATGGATACCGGAACCACGTTTCTCACCGCCCAGGATGCCAAGGCCTCAGTTATCCGCTTTGCAACAGGATGACTGCTGTGATATTTCATCTTCCTCGCAAAGGACTGTTGGACAGTCAATTGCTTGGTGGAAGTAGTAAAAGTGGGCTTACGACTTCCCCTCTGGGATGACCATCGACTCCCAGCAGCAACAACAGCAGCGCCAGCAGCAGTAGGCGTTACACGCAAGGATGCATCGGAGGAATCCCAGGCAGGAGAGGACTCGTCAGAATTGCCAGTGACATGGCCTGCAGGACTATTGGCATTCCTGGGGAAGGAGGAAATTGACACTGAGTGAGTTGGTGGGGTGGTTTGCGTGAGCTTGGTTACAAGAGGAAGGGATTTACTGGTCAGTGGACTGCTTCCAAGTTTTTGAACTTGTCACTGACTTATGATGAATGCGCTGCAGGTGACGTATAAGGGAGGATGTTCCGAGGTGGTTAACGTCCTTACCCCTACTTATTACAGCTTGACAAAGGCAACACACGCCTTGACAAATGTTGTCCGCATTTCTGTTGAAATACTTCCACACTGAAGAGCTGATATTTTTGGTATTTTCACCAGGCATGTCAATGGCCATATTCCTCCCACGGACAACAGGTGTCTCCCCGGGTGCCTGACTTAAACAAACCACCTCACCATCAGAATCCTCCTGGTCAATTTCCTCCCCAGCGCCAGCAACACCCATATCTTCCTCATCCTGGTGTACTTCAACACTGACATCTTCAATCTGACTATCAGGAACTGGACTGCGGGTGCTCCTTCCAGCACTTGCAGGGGGCGTGCAAATGGTGGAAGGCGCATGCTCTTCACGTCCAGTGTTGGGAAGGTCAGGCATCGCAACCGACACAATTGGATTCTCCTTGTGGATTTGTGATTTCGAAGAACGCACAGTTCTTTGCTGTGCTTTTGCCAGCTTAAGTCTTTTCATTTTTCTAGCGAGAGGCTGAGTGCTTCCATCCTCATGTGAAGCTGAACCACTAGCCATGAACATAGGCCAGGGCCTCAGCCGTTCCTTGCCACTCCGTGTGGTAAATGGCATATTGGCAAGTTTACGCTTCTCCTCCGACGATTTTATTTTAGATTTTTGAGTCCTTTTTTTACTGATATTTGGTGTTTTGGATTTTACATGCTCTGTACTATGACATTGGGCATCGGCCTTGGCAGACGACGTTGATGGCATTTCATTGTCTCGGCCATGACTAGTGGCAGCAGCTTCAGCACGAGGTGGAAGTGGATCTTGATCTTTCCCTATTTTTGGAACCTCAACATTTTTGTTCTCCATATTTTAATAGGCACAACTAAAAGGCACCTCAGGTAAACAATGGAGATGGATGGATACTAGTATACTTATGGATGACGAGCGACTGCCGACACAGAGGTAGCTACAGCCGTGGACTACCGTACTGCGTCTGCTAGTATAGACTGGATGATAATGATATAAAATATATATATATATCACTACTGCAGGACAGGTATATATTGTATAATGACGGACCTGCTGGACACTGTCAGCACTGCAGACTCCTAAACTACTAGTATGAAGAAGATAGAAAAAAAATCCCCACCACAGGTAGGTATACAATTATGGACGAGCGACTGCCGACACAGAGGTAGCTACAGCCGTGGACTACCGTACTGCGTCTGCTAGTATAGACTGGATGATAATGATATAAAAAATATATATATATCACTACTGCAGGACAGGTATATATTGTATAGTGACGGACCTGCTGGACACTGTCAGCACTGCAGACTCCTAAACTACTAGTATGAAGAAGATAGAAAAAAAAAACCCACCACAGGTAGGTATACAATTATGGATGAGCGACTGCCGACACAGAGGTAGCTACAGCCGTGGACTACCGTACTGCGTCTGCTAGTATAGACTGGATGATAATGATATAAAAAATATATATATATCACTACTGCAGGACAGGTATATATTATATAATGACGGACCTACTGGACACTGTCAGCACTGCAGACTCCTAAACTACTAGTATGAAGAAGATAGAAAAAAAAAACCCACCACAGGTAGGTATACAATTATGGACGAGTGACTGCCGACACAGAGGTAGCTACAGCCGTGGACTACCGTACTGCGTCTGCTAGTATAGACTGGATGATAATGATATAAAAAATATATATATATCACTACTGCAGGACAGGTATATATTGTATAATGACGGACCTGCTGGACACTGTCAGCACTGCAGACTCCTAAACTACTAGTATGAAGAAGAGAGAAAAAAAAAAACCACCACAGGTAGGTATACAATTATGGACGAGCGACTGCCGACACAGAGGTAGCTACAGCCGTGGACTACCGTACTGCGTCTGCTAGTATAGACTGGATGATAATGATATAAAAAATATATATATATCACTACTGCAGGACAGGTATATATTATATAATGACGGACCTGCTGGACACTGTCAGTACTGCAGACTCCTAAACTACTAGTATGAAGAAGATAGAAAAAAAAAAACCACCACAGGTAGGTATACAATTATGGACGAGCGACTGCCGACACAGAGGTAGCTACAGCCGTGGACTACCGTACTGCGTCTGCTAGTATAGACTGGATGATAATGATATAAAATATATATATATATCACTACTGCAGGACAGGTATATATTGTATAATGACGGACCTGCTGGACACTGTCAGCACTGCAGACTCCTAAACTACTAGTATGAAGAAGATAGAAAAAAAAAAAACACCACAGGTAGGTATACAATTATGGACGAGCGACTGCCGACACAGAGGTAGCTACAGCCGTGGACTACCGTACTGCGTCTGCTAGTATAGACTGGATGATAATGATATAAAAAATATATATATATCACTACTGCAGGACAGGTATATATTATATAATGACGGACCTGCTGGACACTGTCAGCACTGCAGACTCCTAAACTACTAGTATGAAGAAGATAGAAATATAATGAATGACGGACCTGCTGGACACTGTCAGCAGAATGCGTTTATAGAATAAAAAAAAAAAACACCACACGAGTGTTTAACTTTTTCAGGCAGACAATATACTGGTGGTCACTGCTGGTCAGTCACACTGGCACTCTGGCAGCAAAAGTGTGCACTGTTAAATATGTACTCCTGCTATAACTGCTCCCCAGTCTCCCCCACAATTAAGCTGTGTGAGCAGTGAGCACTACTCAGCACAGTCAGATATACATAGATGATATTATCATGCAGCACACTGAGGCTGAGCACAGATATGGTATGTGACTGTGTATCATTTTTTTTCAGGCAGAGAACGGATTATATTAAATAATAAATAAAACTGGTGGTCACTAGTATAACTATCAGCAAAACTCTGCACTCTCTGAGTACTCCTAATGCTCCAGTAAATCAAGTGTCTCACTCTCTATCTAAACGGAGAGGACGCCAGCCACGTCCTCTCCCTATCAATCTCAATGCACGTGTGAAAATGGCGGCGACGCCCGGCTCCTTATATAGAATCCGAGTCTCGCGATAGAATCCGAGCCTCGCGAGAATCCGACAGCGGGATGATGACGTTCGGGCGCGCTCGGGTTAACCGAGCAAGGCGGGAAGATCCTAGTCTGCCTCGGACCCGTGTAAAAAGCGTGAAGTTCGGGGGGGTTCGGTTTCCGAGAAACCGAACCCGCTCATCACTAATTGTGATATCTATTGATAGTGAAGCTATGTATCCCTCCCACATCCAAAATTTTTTTTGCCATACAGTATTTACATCTGTATGTAGGATGACCTCCAGCCAATCCATTCTAAATACATAAAATAGTTTACCACGAATTAAGGACATATTGGGAAGATCGCTATAAATTTACATATGCAGAGTATTTTTTGTGCCACTGCTGATATTATAAGTTATAATTTCTTTCTTGTGAGAGTTTAGTAGAAGGGGGTGTAGTAGCCAAGATTGGTCATTCTGTTGACAAGGACAATTCATTAAGCAGGCAAGTAACAGCAAAACGTTGAACTTGTCACCAAAAGTTTCAACTTAGTGGGCATTCCCACATGCAGTGCATGAAAGTAGCATTTGGCTCATTACATTTAGAACATGCCCCTGATTTCCGCCAATCCCACTAAAAAATGGCCATGTGGGAAAAGAGATCCTTTATGAAAAATTTTGTAAAACATCTCTTCGTATATATTAAATGATAAAGTATGAGTCGAATTACAAAATGTTTTCGACAGCTGATCGTGGGGAAGATCTGTAACCACAAGGATAAGCCGAAGCCGCTATTGCTTTTTTTTTCTTCAAATCTATAGGAGTCTGTAAAAGCTTTTAATGGGGTGATATTGGCCTTTTGTCTATAATGGACTGAAATAGCAAATTATCCAGGCATTGGTCCAATCAATAGGTGAGAAGTGTCTTAATACTAAGTTTACATAGTGTTGAGCCTAATAAAGTGAAAGTGTTTGAGAGCTTGGTATATTTCATTTTTCTGCAATAGCCTGTATGTAAGGGAAGATTTAGTCTTAGCAACTACTATTGCCCGAATATATAATATACCCACAAACACCAGAAAATAAATGGGGCAGAGGCCTGATCATTCTGAAACTCTGGATTAGCCCCTATAGGTAAAAACATGGAATAATAGCTGTTTAGTCCCTAATCATGTCTTGTATAATTCCACACTATCCATACTGTCATCAATAAAGGTTTTTGAATTATTTCATCCTGAAGTTCCTGATTGTGGGTATGAAGAAAATAAAATATGTGTTGGTAAAGAAAAAAGAACTGATCAATATCTAGAGTAGTATAAAGTTCTATCTGATAGATCCAATCACGTGGGTAACAAAGTATACTCACATTTTAAATTAGAAAAATTAACTCTCCATCATTTGAGGGGCATTGTATATTTGTGTAGCCAAATTAATTTATTAATAAGCTTATGACTAGGAAATTGTTATAAATATGTATTACATTGTTTGGTGTTATGTAATGGCAATTGATATATTAATTGACAGCTGTATTTATTTGGTGAAAAAATATAAATACAGGTTGAGTATCCCATATCCAAATATTCCGAAATACGGAATATTCCGAAATACGGACTTCTTTGAGTGAGAGTGAGATAGTGAAACCTTTGTTTTCTGATGTCTCAATGTACACAAACTTTGTTTAATACACAAAGTTATTAAACATATTGTATTAAATGACCTTCAGGCTGTGTGAATAAGGTGTATATGAAACATACATGAATTGTGTGAATGTACACACACTTTGTTTAATGTACAAAGTTATTAATAATATTGGCTAAAATGACCTTCAGGCTGTGTATATAAGGTGTATATGAAACATAAATGCATTCTGTGCTCAGACTTGGGTCCCATCGCCATGATATCTCATTATGGCATGGAATTATTCCAAAATACGGAAAAATCCGATATCCAGAATACTTCTGGTCCCAAGCATTTTGGATAAGGGATACTCAACCTGTATATACAAATGTATACAGAGACAGGGAGAGATAGGGTTAATTAGAAAAAGTGCTGGAGGCCTCATGCACACCTCAGTGGTAGAGTGCCACCTGCCCCCAGTGGGAAAACAGCTGTCTTGCTCTGGATAGCTGCAGGGTTTAGAAGGGGGACGTTAGCCGGCCTGAGAGTATTGGCACCTGCTCCTAGAACAGTGGGCTACCTCTTGGTCCTCCCGGGCCGCTTATAGCAAAAGAGACAGAGCTGTAAACTAGAGTGGCAGCAGGAGGCTGAGTAGAATTGTGGCTGGTGCAGTGGGGTCAATTATGTTTGTGTGTGCCGCTGGAACAGAGGTAAAGCTAGCCAATAGTGTGTGTAGCCAATACTTAGCAGCCAAACTGTATATAATATTGCAGGTGTGGAGGCAGCTGAAGTCCCATTGCAGCAGTGAGGAAAGTGCATTGTGCACAGTTTGTGTTGACTGTCAATACGTGATGCATTTAGCATCCTGGAGGTCGGGATCTACGCCAGAATCCCAACACCACTCGGAATACCGGTGCTGAATCACCATTAGCCAACATCCAAAGCCAAGTACTGGGGATCTGGTTAGGTTTAGGGCGGGTGGTGGTGGGAGTTTAGGGCTATGCAGTAGGGGTGGTTAGGGTTAGGCACTGGGGAAGGGGGGTAGCCCTAGCCGTCATCCCACGAGGTAATGGCTTTAGCCTCCATCCCTGGAGGGCTAGCCCTAGCCTCCACTCCCGGAGGGTTAGGATGGGGAGGGGGGGGGGAATACCCACTCCAACGTTGGGATCTCCATTGTCGGGATGCCGTGGTTGGTTATGTGACCAATGGCATCCTGACCACCAGCATTTCAATACAGTGTCTTTGGCAGCTGTCATTGGAGGAGAAGCGTTCCTTTCATCCAGTAGTGGCCTGAGAGAGGAGTTGGGGGCGGGGCAATCTTTGATAATTGTGATTGCCAGCTGAAGTGAAGACTACTGGAAAGGTCTGTAGCTGCAGAGTACTGCACTTCAACATTCAGCTTCACTGCTAGGAGCCATAGTAGTATAATACAGCCACATTAGTATTTACAGCCTAATAGTACTGTACTCGTTTAAAGCAGGCTTGTAAGATCCTGACCCTGCATTAAGGATGAAATAGGAGGAAATAATTGTAGTTTCCACCTCAGAAGGAGAAACAGTCGGTTCTAGCCAATTAAAATTACCTGTTAGCAAATTCAGCTAGGTCAAGTCAATTCACATCAGAATAGTCAACACCACTACTAATCTATATTTAATGATAGCCAACAAACAAACAAACAAACAAACAAACAAACACAATATAGTAGCTATCGATAGCAGGGAAATACTTGAATAGATAAAGAAATCCACAAAACACCAAGAAATATATTCTTCTTTAATTGGAGGCATAGTGAATTACTGTTTGAACTACTAACTAAAATGTCTCCTTTTACTACTGAAAGATATCGATGGAGGCATAAATTATCGATTACAAATTGAAGAAACCAAGTAACTTACTAAGGATACATTTAACATTCAATGTCGCAACTATAAGTTGATACTATGCTTATGAGGACAGAACAATTACAGAAAGCTCTAACAACTAAAAGTCAGTCACAGTTCATATTAAGCATTTAAGGATGGTTGATAATGTCTAGTGACTGCTCATATTAGTTAACACTTATATATGCATGTAGATATAAAACTGTCTATTTATTATTATTATTATTATTATTATTATTATTAATATTATTATTATCCTTTATTTATATGGCGCCAAAATGGATCCACTTCGCCCATTACACAGTACATAATCAAATGAGCAAACAAGAAAACAGCACTCACAGAACAAGACAATATAGGACAGGTATAGAAAACCCGGGGTTAGGTGCCATCAAAGGGTGTATGGCGTATAAGATAGTGTAAAGGCACATGAGGAAAGAAGTCCCTGCTCTTGTGAGCTTACAATCTAAAAGGTGAGGGGCTAACAGATTGGAGTGACACAGAAGGGGTAGACAGTGAGCATAGATAAGAGGGTTAGGAGGAGAGTTGGCTGGGTTTGGTGAAGAAGTGGGTCTTGAGAGCCCGTTTTAAGTTTTGTAGAGAGGTGGAGAGTCCGATGGGGAGAGGTAGAGCATTCCAGAGATAGGGAGCAACATGTTCAAAATCTTGTAGGTAGGAGTGGGAGGAGGTAATCAGTTGGCAGGAGAGACGGTGTGCATTAGCAGAGTGAAGAGGATGGGTGGGAATGTAAAGAGAGATAAGGTCAGAGATGTAAGAGGGAGAAGAGTGGGTGAGGGCTTTGTAGGTGAGTGTAAGAAGCTTGAATTGGATTCTGAATGGAAAGGGTAGCCAGAGAAGGTCCTGCACGAGAGGGGATGTGGATGTAGTACGTTTGGTGAGGAAGATGAGACAGGCAGCAGCATTGAGGATAGATTGAAGTGGAGAGAGGCATTTTTGATGGAGGCCAGATAGGAGGAGATTGCAGTAGTCCAATCTGGAGATGACCAGTAAGTGGATGAGGGTCTTAGTTTAGTAGCATCCTGGATGAGAAAGGGTCTGATCCTGGAGATGTTTTTGAGATGGAAATGGCAGGTTTTTGAGAGGTACTGAATGTGTGGCTTGAAGGAGAGGGAGGAGTCAAGGATTACTCCAAGACATTGCACTTGGGGGCTAGAGGAGATAGTTGTGCCATCAATGGATAATGAAATTGTGGGAGGTGAGGTTATGCGGGAGGGAGGGAAGATGATCAGCTCAGTCTTAGACATATTAAGTTTAAGAAAGCGCTGGGACATCCAGTAGGAGATAGCAGAGAGACAGTTGGAGATATGAGTGAGGAGAGCAGGGAAGAGGTCAGCAGGGGAGGAAAGGTAGATTTGAGTATCGTCAGTGTAGAGATGATATTTTAAGTCAAAAGCTAATGAGCTCACCTAATGAGGATGTGTAGAGAGAAAAAAGGAGAGGCCCAAGAATAGAACCTTGGGGACACCTACTGGTAGAGGAAGTGGGGGGGAGGTGGAGTCATGAGAGGAGACAGAGAAGTAACGGTCAGAAAGGTAGGAGGACAGCCAGGGGAGAGCAGTATCACGCAAACCAAGGAAGTAAAGGATTTGAAGGAGGAGAGGGTTGTCTACAGTGTCAAAAGCAGCAGAGAGTTCAAGGAGAATAAGCAGAGAGTAGTGGCCCCTGAATTTAGCAACAAGGAGGTCATTGCAAACTTTCGTAAGGGCAGTTTCAGTGGAGTGCTGAGGATGGAAACCAGACTGGAAAGGGTCAAGCAGTGAGTGGGAAGAAAGAAAGAAAGACAGTGAGGCGGCTGTAGACAATACTCGAAGAGAGATGGGTCGGTAATTGGAGAAATTGGTTGGATCAAGGGTAGGTTTTTTTAAGAATAGGGGTGACAAGTGCATGCTTGAAGGCAGAAAGGACAGTGCCTGATAAGAATGAGAGATTGAGTAGATGGGCAAGATGGGAACAGGCAGAAGAAGAGAGGAAGTGGAGAAGGCGGGAGGGAATAGGGTCAAGTGGGGAGGTGGAGGGGAATAAGGATCGGATGATGACCATGACTTCCTCTCCAGATACAGGGAAGAAAGATGTCATAGTTGGTAGGAGAGAAGGAGAAGGAGGGGTGAGAAATGGAGAAGGGGGTTTGAGAAATGAAGGAGGGTTGTTGAGAAATGGAGGAGGGGTGTTGCTCAGGTTCTGGTGGGATGTTATGTCCTGACTAATGGAGTCAATTTGGATTTGAAGTAGGTGGCAAAGTCAAGAGCAGAAAGTGAAGAGGGGAGTTGAGGTGGGGGTGTGCAGAGGAGCGAGTTGATAGTGGCAAAGAGGTGTCTGGGGTTTGAGGATTGGGAGGAGATGAGGTATTTGAAGTAAGATTGTTTAAAGAGGGTAAGGGCAGCAAAGTAGGATGAGAGCATTACTTTGTAGTGGAGGAAGTCGGCCTTATTGTGTGATTTCCTCCACTGTCGCTGAGCATTTTTGTAGATATCTAGTGCATTTGGTGTGCCAGGGTTGAGGTGTCGATCTGCGAGGGTGAATAGTGGTTGGTTGGGTGACAGAGTCAAGAACAGAGGTAAGGGATGCATTGTAAAGGGAAGTAGCTTGTTCAGGGCAGGAAAGAGAGAGAATAGCAGAGAGCAGTGAGTCAAACAGGGAAGATAGGGAAGTGGTGTCAATAGCCTCAATGTTATGCTTAGTGATGGTAGTCTTAGGTGGTAAAGATGGAGAAGCAGATAGAGATAGGTTAAAAGTGAGCAGGTGATGGCCAGAGAGGGGGAACAGGGAGTTAGATAAATCATAAAGATCACAGCGGTGAGTGAAAACCAAATCCAGTGAGCTCCCACTCACATGGGAGGGGGAGGAGGTCCTCTAGGAGAGACCAAGAGAAGAGGTGAGGTTAAGGAGTTTAGAGGCAGGTGATTTTGTGGGGTTATTGATAGGAATGTTGAAATCACCTAGGATAATGGAGGCAAGGTCAGAAGAGAGGAAGTGAGGAAGCAAGGAAACAAAGTTGTCAAGGAATTTGAAGGGCATGCTGGGGGGGGGGGGGGCAGTAAATAACAGCTACTCGAAGAGGAATAGATTGGAAGAGACGTATGGCATGGACCTCAAATGTAGAGAATGTAAGGGATGGTTCTGGTGGTATGAGTTTGTATGAGTAGCTAGAGGGTCTACAAACTGGAGGACTGGAAAATAATGCTCCCAACATAGAAGATACCTTGTTTTATTACCATTTATAAGTCATTCAGTAACAAGTCAGGAGATAGCTAATGAATAACTCTCATGGTTTACATGATCTTATATAAAGCTGAATATACAGTATTGTTATACAGTGTTGTACTGGTTAACATTTCTATATTTAAGAAAACCTATAGTACTCTAAAGTGAGTCTGTAAAATGAGATAAGGCCTCATCTCTAGGTGAAAAGTGATGATACTTTCATTGGATAGTGCTGAGCTTCAAAGGGTATTATCTATCCATCTATTGCTGTAGTATGTAAAGGATTTCTCATAGTTACTCAGTGCTAGCAGTGACTAAATGATTCTTAGAAGCAAGGTGTCAATGGTCACTAGGAATGGTGACAAAAGTATTCTATGTTATTTTTTGGAATCTGCATTAAAAATTGTATGTTACATCCAATTGCATTGTAGAGAAAAACAAACACTCTCTGAAGAAAAGAGCAAACGTAGTCCCACTGCACAAAAGTGGAAGCAAGGAAGAGGCAAGCAACTACCAACCAGTAAGCCTTACATCAGTAGTAGGAAAATTGATGAAAACACTCTTAAAAGAAAGCTTATTGACTTTTTTGACTGTGTGACTAAAGGAGGTGGAGCCATAGATATAGCTTATCTAGACTTTAGTAAGGCTTTTGACACTGTCCCACATTGAAGACTGCTAAATAAATTCTAAAGCATGGGATTGGAGACTAAGGCCCTCATTCCGACCTGATCGCTAGCAGGCTACTTTTAGCACTGCTGCGATCAGGTAGTCATCGCCTAGAGGGGAGGGGGGAATCACTGTGCAGGACTGTGCTCGCTTGTGCAGAGAGCTGCACAAACAAAAGTTCAGGACTTAATCACCCACTGCGATCATCCAGGACGGAGCTGACGTCAGGATCCCTCCCTCGAAATGGCTGGGCACGCCTGCATTCGGATGGACACTCCCTGAAAACGGTCAGTTGACACCTCCGGCCGGCCTCTTCCTGTCAATCTTCTTGCGGTCGCGGGTGCGATCGCTTTCTTCATTAGTTCTGTCGCTCCCTGGTGACGGCCGACGCCAGGGAGCAACACGCCTGCACATTGTGGTCGCAGCGCATGCGCAGTTCAGACCCAATCGCACCGCTGCGAAAAACTGCAGTGTACAATTGGGTCAGAATGACCGCCTTAGATGGTTAAATGAATAAGATCTTAGTTGCAGGATAGAAAACAAAGAGTTGTAGTAAATGGAGTGCATTCACAGGAGGGAAATGTTACCAGTGGAGTTCCCCATGGATCTGAAGTTGGACCAGTGCTTTTTAATATCTTTATTGGTGACATTGCAAATGGCATTAAAGGGAAAGTATGCCTTTTTGCAGATGACACAAAGTTATGCAAAAGGGTAGACACACCAGGAGAGATAAAACAAATGATTGATGATCTAGGTAAAATAGAGGAATGGTCAACAGCATGGCAATTACAGTTTCATGCCAAAAATGCACTTTGGTCTCAAAAATCCAAAGGCTAAATATAGTATTAATGGCACTATACTGGAAACAAGTAAGGAGAAAAGGGATCTAGGAGTCACTATTTCAGGTGACTTAAAGGCAGGTAAGCAATGTAACAAAGCAATGAGGAAGGCTAGTCAGATGCTTGGTTGCATAGGAAGAGGAAACAGCAGTGGACAGACAGAATAAATAATGCCACTGTATAGGTCATTGGTACGGCCTCATCTAGAATACTGTGTTCAATTCTGGGGGCCATATCTACAAAAGGACATTAATACATGAGGGACTGTACAAAGAAGGGCAACTAAAATGTAGTGATGAGCGGGTTCGGTTCCTCGGAAACCGAACCCCCCCGAACTTCACCCATTTTACACGGGTCCGAGGCATACTCAAATTCTCCCGTATGGCTCGGTTAACCCGAACGTCATCCCGAACGTCATCATCCCGCTGTCGGATTCTCGCGAGATTCGGATTCTATATAAGCAGCCGCGCGTCACCGCCATTTTTACTCGTGCATTGGAAATGTTAGGGAGAGGACGTGGCTGGCGTCCTCTCCGTTTATTAATGTTGATGCAAATATTTGTGCTTATTGCTTAATTGTGGGGACTGGGGAGCAGCTGTATTATATAGGAGGAGTACAGTGCAGAGTTTTGCTGATCAGTGACCACCAGTTTTATCCGTTCTCTGTCTGAAAAACGCTCCATATCTGTGCTCAGTGTGCTGCATATATCTGTGCTCACACTGCTTTATTGTGGGGACTGGGGACCAGCAGTATTATATAGGAGGAGTACAGTGCAGAGTTTAGCTGACCAGTGACCACCAGTATTATACGTTGTCTGCCTGAAAAACGCTCCATATCTGTGCTCAGTGTGCTGCATATATCTGTGCTCACACTGCTTTATTGTGGGGACTGGGGACCAGCAGTATTATATAGGAGGAGTACAGTGCAGAGTTTTGCTGACAGTGACCACCAGTGTATATAGCAGTATGGTACGGAAGGCCACTGCTCTACCTACCTCTGTGTCGTCAAGTATACTATCCATCTAGATTCTATACCTGTGGTGCATTTTAGTTTTGCAGTTTGCTGACAGTGACCACCAGTATATATAGTAGTACGGTACGGAAGGCCACTGCTCTACCTACCTCTGTGTCGTCAAGTATACTATCCATCTAGATTCTATACCTGTGGTGCATTTTAGTTTTGCAGTTTGCTGACAGTGACCACCAGTATATATAGCAGTACGGTACGTAAGGCCACTGCTCTACCTACCTCTGTGTCATCAAGTATACTATCCATCTAGATTCTATACCTGTGGTGCATTTTAGTTTTGCAGTTTGCTGACAGTGACCACCAGTATATATAGCAGTACGGTACGGAAGGCCACTGCTCTACCTACCTCTGTGTCGTCAAGTATACTATCCATCTAGATTCTATACCTGTAGTGCATTTTAGTTTTGCAGTTTGCTGACAGTGACCACCAGTATATATAGCAGTACGGTACGGAAGGCCACTGCTCTACCTACCTTTGTGTCGTCAAGTATACTATCCATCTAGATTCTATACCTGTGGTGCATTTTAGTTTTGCAGTTTGCTGTCAGTGACCACCAGTATATATAGCAGTACGGTACGGAAGGCCACTGCTCTACCTACCTCTGTGTCGTCAAGTATACTATCCATCCATACCTGTGGTGCATTTCAGTTGTGCGCAGTATATATAGTAGTAGGCCATTGCTATTGATACTGGCATATAATTCCACACATTAAAAAATGGAGAACAAACATGTGGAGGTTAAAATAGGGAAAGATCAAGATCCACTTCCACCTCGTGCTGAAGCTGCTGCCACTAGTCATGGCCGAGACGATGAAATGCCATCAACGTCGTCTGCCAAGGCCGATGCCCAATGTCATAGTAGAGAGCATGTAAAATCCAAAAAACAAAAGTTCAGTAAAATGACCCAAAAATCAAAATTGAAAGCGTCTGATGAGAAGCGTAAACTTGCCAATATGCCATTTACGGCACGGAGTGGCAAGGAACGGCTGAGGCCCTGGCCTATGTTCATGGCTAGTTGTTCAGATTCACATGAGGATGGAAGCACTCATCCTCTCACTAGAAAACTGCAGTGCCACTCCTAAATGGGCCCGGTGTTTGTGTCGGCCACTTGTGTCGCTTAGCTTAGTCACACAGCGACCTTGGTGCGCCTCTTTTTTTCTTTGCATCATGTGCTGTTTGGGGACTATTTTTTTGAAGTGCCATCCTGCCTGACACTGCAGTGCCACTCCTAGATGGGCCAGGTGTTTGTGTCGACCACTTGTGTCGCTTAGCTTAGTCACACAGCGACCTTGGTGCGCCTCTTTTTTTCTTTGCATCATGTGCTGTTTGGGGACTATTTTTTTGAAGTGTCATCCTGCCTGACACTGCAGTGCCACTCCTAGATGGGCCAGGTGTTTGTGTCGGCCACTTGTGTCGCTTAGCTTAGTCACACAGCGACCTTGGTGCGCCTCTTTTTTTCTTTGCATCATGTGCTGTTTGGGGACTATTTTTTGAAGTGCCATGCTGTCTGACACTGCAGTGCCACTCCTAGATGGGCCAGGTGTTTTTGTCGGCCACTTGTGTCGCTTAGCTTAGTCACACAGCGACCTTGGTGCGCCTCTTTTTTTCTTTGCATCATGTGCTGTTTGGGGACTATTTTTTTGAAGTGCCATCCTGCCTGACACTGCAGTGCCACTCCTAGATGGGCCAGGTGTTTGTGTCGGCCACTTGTGTCGCTTAGCTTAGCCATCCAGCGACCTCGGTGCAAATTTTAGGACTAAAAATAATATTGTGAGGTGTGAGGGGTTCAGAATAGACTGAAAATGAGTGTAAATTATGGTTATTGAGGTTAATAATACTATGGGATCAAAATGACCCCCAAATTCTATGATTTAAGCTGTTTTTGAGGGTTTTTTGTAAAAAAACACCCGAATCCAAAACACACCCGAATCCGACAAAAAATTTTCAGGGAGGTTTTGCCAAAACGCGTCCGAATCCAAAACACGGCCGCGGAACCGAATCCAAAACCAAAACACAAAACCCGAAAAATTTCCGGTGCACATCACTACTAAAATGGCGCATGGCCTACATCACAAAATATACCCAGAAAGACTAAAAAAATCTCAACCACTACCCTTCTGAGTAGTTACTGTTTGACTCAACTTGTTTTAGATTATGGTGAGGTCCTATGCTTTCTCCTGCCATTACTTATTGTATTCTGTGAACCTCAATAAAATATTTATTGGAAAAAAATAAAAAAATCTCAAAATGTATAGTTTGGAGCAGAGAAGGGAAGGGGGGGGGGGAATGGGGACATGATAGAAACTTTCAACTATATCAAGGGTTTTAACAAAGTCTAGGAGGGAAACATTCTTAAAATGTAGAGAAATGTTAGAACACAAGAACATGCACTAAAGCTGGTGGGAGGTACGTTTACAGGGAAATTTGAGAAAAAAATTACTTTACAGACAGGGTAGTGGACAAGTGGAATAGTCTGTCATCAGAGGTGGTAGAGGCTAAGAGAGTAGAGCAATTCAAACATGCATGGAATAGACATAAGGATATCCTTTCAAAGAAATAACGATCAAATGAGGTCTGAGTTTAAAAAAATGGTTATACTATTTGTATAACTGTCCCCTACACAACATTGGGTTTTCCAAAGTGAGAGCTTACATTCTAAAGGGAAGGGGTAGACAGACAGTGGTGACACAGATGGGGTACATAGAGAGAGTGGAACAGAGAGTTAGGATGAGATTTGGCTGGGTTTGGTGAAGGAGTGGGTTTTGAGAGCCCGTTTGAAGTTTTGTAGAGAGGTGGAGAGTCTGAGGGGGAGAGGTAGGGAATTACAGAGAAGTGGTGCAGCACATGAAAAATCTTGGAGGTAGGAGTGGGAGGAAGTAATCCGTAGGCAGGAGAGTCGGCGTGCATTAGCCGAGCGAAGAGGACGGGTGGGAATGTAAAGGGAGATAAGGTCAGATATGTAGATGGGAGAGGAGTGGGTGAGTCCTTTGTAAGCGAGTGTGAGAAGCTTGAAATGGATTCTGCAAGGGAAGGGAAGCCAGTGAAGGACTTGCAAGAGAGGAGAGGTGGACGTAGTGCGTTCGGTGAGGAAAATGAGCCGGGCAGCAGCATTGAGGATAGACTGGAGTGGAGAGAGGTATTTGTCAGGAATGCCAGTCAGGAGGATATTACAGTACTCCAGTCTGGGGATGACCAGTGAGTGGATGAGGGTCTTAGTAGCGTCCTGGGTGAGAAAGGGTCTGATCCTGGAAATATTTTTTAGATGAAAATGGCAGGATTGTGAGAGGTGCTGAATGTGTGGTTTGAAGGAGAGGGAGGAGTCAAGGATTACTCCAAGACAGCGCACTTGGGGGCTAGAGGAGATAGTAGTGCCATCAATAGATAATGAGATTGTAGGGATTCAAATAAGCATGGTGTTTATTCACAAAGCCGACATGTTTCGGAGTGAAACATCCGTCCTCAGGGCCAATACGATACAATAGTATTGGCCCTGAGGACAGAGGTTTCACTCCGAAACATGTCGGCTTTGTGAATAAACACCATGCTTATTTGAATCCATGGAAGTCAGACTGATGAGTGCCGCCTATACAACCCTTCACACTGCATAGTGGGCTGCATATCCCACAAGGAGGGCACCACAGCACTTTTTACCTTATTAGATACGAGTGCCGGACAGCTTTGGACAATATATATATATATATATTTATATATATATATCCTATAACTAATTACACTTTTCAGACAAGGTAGGGCAGTGGAGGATCTAGCAAGTGGTGGGCCCAGGTATACATATATATGGCTGATCAACCTGATATCGGCGGATTGCATAGATAATTGTAGTGTATTTTTGTGACTGATCCAAAAATATTGATCGGTCAGACATGCTGGATAGTCCAGCATGTCCATCTGATGCTATATTTTGAAGTGTCAAATATACAGTGTTAAATACACAGTCCACACCTACATAAATTTAAATAAAAACTAATGATTTAAAAAAAATTAAGGTAAAATCAACTTTATTTATTTTAAATCAGCATATTCATTCTATAAGGTTTTTTTATTGTGAGACCTATTTTGAAAGAACGACTGAACGTAAAAATATGGTTGAGGTATCAAAATAAAGGTCTTACCATGTAGATGTGCCAGTTCGAGAGCAAAATAAGATTGGGGCAACGGTTCAGGCATTGGGGAGTGGCAAAGTTGCCATGTAAAGTCTGTAAGAGAAGCATTCGCCAGTGACAGGAGGGTGTAACGGCTAAAGGAGCCAGTGACAGGAGGGTGTAACGGCTAAAGGAGAGCTAACTGCCACAGCCATCAGAGCTAATTGCCACAGTGATCTGTTAAGAAAAGGAGAGAGCTGTCTAAGGACCTGTGATCCAGAACTGTGACCCAGGGAGCCTGTCCTGGGCCTTCCACTGGATGGATTTGGAAGAAAACTTCAAAAAGTGATAACATTGGATGCCAGAAGAAAAACTAGGGGTTGGGGTTCCAGTCAGACCTCCTGTTGGTGTATGCTGGGCAGAACTTTAACCTAGGGAGCAGTTTCTGGGCCTTCCACTGGATGGATTTCTATGAAAACTTTAATGAACTACCATAAGTGACAGAAATAACCATAATCCAATGGCCTGAAATAACTGACTGAAATAACCATAAATCAATGAACTAAAGTAACTGACAGAAATAGAGGTGGGAAGACAAAAAAATGTTGTGTACCCAAAAGTCTTGGAATAGCAACATTGGGGGTAATTCAGAGTTGATTGCAGCAGCAAATTTGTTGGCAGTTGGACAAAACCAGCAACTTTTTGCTGTGCTGTGATCAGATAGTTGCCGCCTATTGGGGAGTGTATTTTCGCTTTGCAAGTGTGCGAACACTTTTGCAGCCGACAGCACAAAAAAGTTTTTTTGTAGTTTCTGAGTAGCTCTGGACTTTCTCAGCCATTGTGATCACTTCAGCCTGTCCGTTCCCGGAATTGACGTCAGACACCCGCCCTGCAAATGCTTGGACACACCTGCATTTTTCATAACTTTCCCAGAAAACGGTCAGTTAACACCCACAAACGCCCTCTTTCTGTCAATCACATTGTGATCGGCTGCGCAAATGGATTCTTCATTAAATCCATCACCCAGCTCCGATCCTCTTTGTACCCATACGAGGTGCCTGCACAATGCGGTGCATACGCATGCACAGTTTTGCCGAGATTTAACCTGATCGCAGCGCTGCAGAAAGTTACTAGTGAGCGATCAACTCGCAATGACCCCCCATGTGTACTGCAGGTGTGATAGACATAACATGTGCAGAGAGAGTTAGATTTGGGTGGGTTATTTTGTTTCTGTGCAGAGTAAATACTGGGTGCTTTATTTTTACATTGAAATTTAGATTTCAGTTTGAACACACCACACCCAAATCTAACTCTTTCTGCACATGTTATATCTGCTCCCCTGCAGTGCACATGGTTTTGCCCAACTGCTAACATATTTGCTGCTGCGATCAACTCTGAATTAGGCCCATTGATAACAGAAGGATAACTTTTTAAACCCATTTTGTAATGGAAACGTGATTATAAAACCATACAAAAAGAAAAACTGGCTACTGGCAACACCCCAAAAATGAAAAATGACACTGGGAAGCCACCTCATGGGTTTGTTGGAAGAGCTACTAAATATTAGAGATGAGCGGGTTCGGTTCCTCGGAATCCGAACCCGCCCGAACTTCAGTTTTTTTTACACGGGGCCGAGCGACTCGGATCTTCCCGCCTTGCTCGGTTAACCCGAGCGCGCCCGAACGTCATCATCCCGCTGTCGGATTCTCGCGAGGCTCGGATTCTATCGCGAGACTCGGATTCTATATAAGGAGCCGCGCGTCGCCGCCATTTTCACACGTGCATTGAGATTGATAGGGAGAGGACGTGGCTGGCGTCCTCTCCGTTTAGAGTGACTAGAGTACTAGAGAGAGAGAGACACAAATTTTGGGGAGCATATAGGAGGAGTACTACTTGCTGCTGATAGTGTGACCAGTGACCAGTGCCACCAGTTTAATTAATCCGTTCTCTGCCTGAAAAAAAACGATACACAGTGTGACACAGTCACACATACCATATCTGTGCTCAGCCCAGTGTGCTGCATCATATACGGCATATCATTATCTGACTGCACTTAAGTACAGTGCACACTTTTGCTGCCAGAGTGCCACTGCCAGTGTGACTGACCAGTGACCACTGACCACCAGTATTGTGATTGTCTGCTGACCACCAGTATATTGTGATTGTCTGCCTGAAAAAGTTAAACACTCGTCGTGTGGTGTTTTTATAAACGCATTCTGCAGACAGTGTCCAGCAGGTCCGTCATTATCATTACATAATATATACCTGTCCGGCTGCAGTACTAGTGTGATATATATATATATATTTTAATTTTATCTCATTATCATCAAGTCTATATTAGCAGCAGACACAGTACGGTAGTCCATGGCTGTAGCTACCTCTGTGTCGGCAGTCGCTCGTCCATCCATAATTGTATACCACCTACCCGTGGTTTTTTTTTTCTATCTTCTTGATACTAGTAGCTTACTTTAGGAGTCTGCAGTGCTGAGTCTGACAGACAGTGTCCAGCAGGTCCGTCATTACATAATATATAGTATACCTGTCCGGCTGCAGTACTAGTGTGATATATATATATATTTTAATTTTATCTCATTATCATCCAGTCTATATTAGCAGCAGACACAGTACGGTAGTCCACGGCTGTAGCTACCTCTGTGTCGGCAGTCGCTCGTCCATCCATAATTGTATACCACCTACCCGTGGTTTTTTTTTTTTCTTTCTTCTTGATACATACAACTATAGTAGCTTACTGTAGCAGTCTGCGGTGCTGAGCTGACAGTGTCCAGCAGGTCCGTCATCAGTCATTACATAATAAATATATATACCTGTCCGGCTGCAGTACTAGTGATATTATATATATATATATTAATTTCATCTCATTATCATCCAGTCTATATTAGCAGCAGACACAATACGGTAGTCCACGGCTGTAGCTTCCTCTGTGTCGGCAGTCGCTCGTCCATCCATAATTGTATACCACCTACCCGTGGTTTTTTTTTTTCTTTCTTCTTGATACATACTACTATAGTAGCTTACTGTAGCAGTCTGCGGTGCTGAGCTGACAGTGTCCAGCAGGTCCGTCATTACATAATAAATATATATACCTGTCCGGCTGCAGTACTAGTGATATTATATATATATATATATTAATTTCATCTCATTATCATCCAGTCTATATTAGCAGCAGACACAGTACGGTAGTCCACGGCTGTAGCTACCTCTGTGTCGGCAGTCACTCGTCCATCCATAATTGTATACCACCTACCCGTGTTTTTTTTTTTTTCTTTCTTCTTGATACATACAACTATAGTAGCTTACTGTAGCAGTCTGCGGTGCTGAGCTGACAGTGTCCAGCAGGTCCGTCATCAGTCATTACATAATAAATATATATACCTGTCCGGCTGCAGTACTAGTGATATTATATATATATATATATTAATTTCATCTCATTATCATCCAGTCTATATTAGCAGCAGACACAGTACGGTAGTCCACGGCTGTAGCTACCTCTGTGTCGGCAGTCGCTCGTCCATCCATAATTGTATACCACCTACCCGTGGTTTTTTTTTTTCTTTCTTCTTGATACATACTACTATAGTAGCTTACTGTAGCAGTCTGCGGTGCTGAGCTGACAGTGTCCAGCAGGTCCGTCATTACATAATAAATATATATACCTGTCCGGCTGCAGTACTAGTGATATTATATATATATATATATATATTAATTTCATCTCATTATCATCCAGTCTATATTAGCAGCAGACACAGTACGGTAGTCCACGGCTGTAGCTACCTCTGTGTCGGCAGTCGCTCGTCCATCCATAATTGTATACCACCTACCCGTGGTTTTTTTTTTCTATCTTCTTGATACTAGTAGCTTACTTTAGGAGTCTGCAGTGCTGAGTCTGACAGACAGTGTCCAGCAGGTCCGTCATTACATAATATATAGTATACCTGTCCGGCTGCAGTACTAGTGTGATATATATATATATATATTTTAATTTTATCTCATTATCATCCAGTCTATATTAGCAGCAGACACAGTACGGTAGTCCACGGCTGTAGCTACCTCTGTGTCGGCAGTCGCTCGTCCCTCCATAATTGTATACCACCTACCCGTGGTTTTTTTTTTTTCTATCTTCTTGATACTAGTAGCTTACTTTAGGAGTCTGCAGTGCTGAGTCTGACAGACAGTGTCCAGCAGGTCCGTCATTACATAATATATAGAATACCTGTCCGGCTGCAGTACTAGTGTGATATATATATATATTTTAATTTTATCTCATTATCATCCAGTCTATATTAGCAGCAGACACAGTACGGTAGTCCACGGCTGTAGCTACCTCTGTGTCGGCAGTCGCTCGTCCATCCATAATTGTATACCACCTACCCGTGTTTTTTTTCTTCTATCTTCTTGATACTAGTAGCTTACTTTAGGAGTCTGCAGTGCTGAGTCTGACAGACAGTGTCCAGCAGGTCCGTCATTACATAATATATATACCTGTCCGGCTGCAGTACTAGTGTGATATATATATATATTTTAATTTTATCTCATTATCATCCAGTCTATATTAGCAGCAGACACAGTACGGTAGTCCACGGCTGTAGCTACCTCTGTGTCGGCAGTCGCTCGTCCATCCATAATTGTATACCACCTACCCGTGGGTTTTTTTTTTCTATCTTCTTGATACTAGTAGCTTACTTTAGGAGTCTGCAGTGCTGAGTCTGACAGACAGTGTCCAGCAGGTCCGTCATTACATAATATATAGTATACCTGTCCGGCTGCAGTACTAGTGTGATATATATATATATATTTTAATTTTATCTCATTATCATCCAGTCTATATTAGCAGCAGACACAGTACGGTAGTCCACGGCTGTAGCTACCTCTGTGTCGGCAGTCGCTCGTCCATCCATAATTGTATACCACCTACCCGTGTTTTTTTTTTTTTTTCTATCTTCTTGATACTAGTAGCTTACTTTAGGAGTCTGCAGTGCTGAGTCTGACAGACAGTGTCCAGCAGGTCCGTCATTACATAATATATATACCTGTCCGGCTGCAGTACTAGTGTGATATATATATATATATTTTAATTTTATCTCATTATCATCCCGTCTATATTAGCAGCAGACACAGTACGGTGTCAGGCCCGGGTGTTTTTGTGAATCCGTTAACCCGGAACCAACCACAGGTGTAGGTGCTGGGGTATGAAGAAAGCAGGCAGGACGAAGAAAGTTCCGCTTCATATATTTATTAAATAACAATTCAGTAAGGAGTTAAATGACTAGTTGTTAATCATCATTATACTGAAATATTGCAAGAATGGCAGAAATAATATGCAAGAGAAAACTCAAAAATAAATAAAAGAAATGTTCATGGAAACATATGCAAAAACAAGCTGAAGAATAAATGTTGAATTGTCCAAATATAAACAAGCTTTGATGCTGAACTGCAGATTGTGTTTAACTGGTTAATGCAGACATGGTGAATTAACTGTAAGAATTTGCAATGGAGTTTTGAGGGTTAACTGAGAAACTGTGATGAATTATCCTTGTAATGACAACATAGCAAATAAAAGTACTGAATTGGGTTACTTGCGGGTTCCGGAGATCACTGTGAAACTGTAGTAGAAGACAAGGTGATGAATGGGTTAAATGCAGAGTTGAACAAACGAACAGCTGAGAGAAACAGAATCCTCCAGACTTTGAATGATAGGCAGACTGACAAGGTAACCTCATGCAGGACACTAGGAATCCAACTATTTCCAATAGGAGTGCAATTAACTGACAGCACAGCGGAGAGCCGGTGGATCTTTCAGCAGTGAAGGCTGCAGACGGACCTCTGGGAACGGAGGCGATATTTGGACCACGGGAATCACACAGGAATGCATGGAGAGAGCTCAGAGCTAGAGCACAGCTTTGATACAACAAAGCACTGGCCCAGAGTAACATAATCCCAGCCTACTTAAAGGCAGCACAAGCACGGGATTGGCTTACACCTGCCCACAGGTGTTTTCACAAGTGCTCAGTATTAGCTATTTGGTCTCCAACATGGTCACCTCCTATACATCAGACACACCGCAGTGCCTTAGGCCATTTGGTCCCCGCACTCACAGTTCCCAGACTCTGCATTACCTGTGCCATTGATCACGCCGTGTCCCCACACGGGCGCACAGCACCGCGAGCAACCGCACTGGCAACGGATGAACCCCAGAACCCGCAAAGGTGAGAGACCGGTTCGTGACAGTACCCCCTCTTCTACGGGTGGTCTCCGAACACCTTTGAACCTTGTCAGGATTTTTGGAGAAGTATTTCTGTACCAGTCTTGGAGCATGAACATCTTCAGAGAAAACCCAGGATCTCTCCTCCGGACCGTAACCCTTCCAGTCGACCTGAAACTGTAAACGTCCATATCGGGAACGTAAGTCCACAATCTCTTTAACTTCAAATTCCTCATTCTGCAAAGAGTGAACTTTAGGAGATTTGGACTGGGTAGTACGGAACTTATTGAGAATCAAAGGCTTCAGTAAAGATGTATGAAAGGCGTTAGGAATTCTCAAAGACGGTGGCAACTTGACTTTGTATGACACAGGGTTGAGTACCTTTACAATGGGAAATGGACCAATAAAGCTGGGAGCAAATTTCTTAGAAGGGACTTTGAACTTGAGATTGCGCGTAGAAATCCAAACTTGGTCTCCCACTTTGTAATTCGGTACAGTTTTACGTTTTCTATCTGCAAAAGATTTATAACGAGCGGAAGTTTTGACCAAGGACTTACGTACACAATTCCAGATGCTAGATAGACGTTGAAGCTCTTGATCTGCCGCTGGAACCTCTAGGGCTGGCAATGGATGAAACTCTGGCACACGAGGATGAAAGCCGAAGTTAATATAAAAGGGCGTAGATTCTGAAGATGAATGGAAGAGATTATTATGAGCAAATTCTGCCAATGGAAGGTAGTCAACCCAGTCATCCTGTGAGGACGATATATATAGCCGGAGAAATGTTTCAAGGTCTTGGTTGACTCTCTCAGTTTGTCCATCTGTCTGAGGATGATATGCAGAAGAAAAGTTCAACTTGACATTTAAAGATGAACAAAGCGACCTCCAAAACTTGGCCACAAACTGTGTTCCCCGATCAGAGATAAT
Source organism: Pseudophryne corroboree (assembly GCF_028390025.1). Classification (NCBI taxonomy): domain Eukaryota; kingdom Metazoa; phylum Chordata; class Amphibia; order Anura; family Myobatrachidae; genus Pseudophryne; species Pseudophryne corroboree. Next base: position 298,425,110 of record NC_086449.1, read on the forward strand.
TTCTCGAGGAAGGCCATGCAACTTGAAGATTTCAGAGATGAACAATCTGGCTAGTAAAGGGGCTGATGGTAACCCAGTTAATGGAATGAAATGTGCCATTTTCGAAAATCGATCCACTATCACCCAAATGGTATTTCGCCCTTTTGATGGAGGTAGATCGGTCACGAAATCCATTGAGATATGAGTCCATGGTTGTTTGGGTATGGATAGTGGATGTAATAGACCTGGTGGAGAAGTTCTTGGACTCTTATGTTGGGCACATTTAGGACATGCTGCTATAAACTCTTGGACATCGGCTTTGAGACGTGGCCACCAATAAGACTGTTGAATAAATTTGAGAGTCTTTAGAACCCCAGGATGACCCATGAAGGAAGAGGAGTGAGCCCAGGTAAGCAGCCGTTTTCGAAGACTTGTGGCGACAAAGGTCTTGCCAAGCGGAGGAACTGGAGAGGTTCGAGTCATTAAAAAGGACGTAGGATTCACAATGGCTTGATTCGTGGTAGCATCATTTAATTCAGAAGAAGCAAAGGACCGGGAAAGGGCATCTGCCTTTTTGTTCTGAGACCCTGGACGATAGGTGAGTTTGAAATCAAATCGTGAGAAGAAAAGCGCCCATCGAGCTTGTCGTGGATTCAAACACTGAGCTGACTGCAGATACAGAAGATTCTTATGATCAGTATAAACTGTAATGCGATGTTGTGCTCCTTCTAGAAGGTAACTCCACTCCTCAAATGCCAACTTGATGGCAAGTAACTCTTGCTCACCGATTGCATAATTACGTTCTGCAGGGAGGAACTTACGGGAGAAATATCCACAGGGATGGACCTTTTTATCTTCAAAGACTTGTGACAACACAGCTCCTACTGCTTCTGTAGATGCATCCACCTCTAGTAGAAAGGGACGATTCAAATCAGGCTGTCGAAGAATGGGGGCTGACACAAAGGCTTGCTTTAAATCAGAGAAGGCTTTGATTGCTTCAGAAGACCAGTTCATAGGATTTGCTCCCTTGCGAGTTAAGGCTGTGATGGGAGCAGCTAACGTAGAATAATTCTTGATGAATCTCCTATAGAAATTCGCAAAGCCAAGAAATCGCTGAATCCCCTTGAGAGTTGAAGGAGTGGACCAATCTCGGATAGCTTGTACCTTACCTGGATCCATACATAGCTCTGATCCCGAAATGATGTAACCAAGGAACGGTATGGAAGATACTTCAAAAGTGCACTTCTCTAACTTACAATAAAGTTGATTTTTCCTCAGACGTGTCAGTACCTCTTTAACTTGGTGACGATGAGACTTTAGATCCTTAGAGAATATTAGGATATCATCCAGGTACACTACTAGACACTTGTAGAGAAGATCACGAAAAAGTTCTTTCACATAGCTTTGAAAAACTGCAGGTGCATTACAAAGACCAAAGGGCATTACGAGGTATTCGTAATGCCCATCCCGGGTATTAAAAGCAGTCTTCCACTCGTCCCCTGCACGGATGCGGATTAAATTGTAGGCCCCTCGGAGATCCAGTTTTGTAAACACAGTAGCTCCCTTTACCCGGTCAAATAATTCTGGAATTAAAGGTAATGGATACTTGTTTTTCACAGTGATCTCATTGAGTCCACGGTAATCTATGCATGGTCGTAACCCACCGTCCTTCTTCTTAACGAAAAAGAATCCGGCTCCTGCAGGTGAAGAAGATGGTCTGATAAATCCTTTGATTAGATTTTCCTGTATATAGTCAGACATAGCTTGCGTCTCTGGGATGGATAGCGGATAAATTCGTCCCCTAGGAGGGGTTTTGCCTGGAACCAGGACGATTGGGCAGTCCCATTCACGGTGAGGAGGTAGAGAGTCTGCTGCTTGTTTACTGAAAACATCTGCAAAAGATTGATACACCGGAGGTAGGTCGGGAAGGCTAATTGACCGGAGAGGTACAATAGAGGCTAAACAGTCCTTGGTACAAGATTTACCCCACGAAAGGACTTCCATGGTTTGCCAATTGAGTTGAGGATTATGTTTCTGCAGCCAAGGTAAACCAAGTATCACATCTTGAGAGGCTTTGGGAATCACGTAGAAGGAGAGGTATTCGGAATGGAGCACACCAACTTTCATCTTGAGACTTACGGTTCGATGAGTAATTATACCATCTGGAATTCGACTTCCATCCACTGCTGTAACGGCAACTGCTGCTTCCAGAGGCATGGTTTGAACTTTAGACCGCATGACAAAGGCTGAGGAGATGAAGTTCTCGGCTGCCCCGGAATCTAGGAGAGCTGAAACTTTCACTGTAGAACTTGGAACTTCTAATTGAATAGACAAGGTCGGCTCTTTCCCAGAACGTGATTCTAGAGTAACTCCTAGCTTAACCTCTCTTGAATAAGCTAGGAGCGAGAGTTTCCCGGTCGGAGTTTGCAGAATTTAACTAAGTGTTCGGAGGACCCACAGTACATGCAGAGGTTACCCTGTCGACGACGAAGTCGTTCCTCTTCTGTGAGGCGAGAGCGCCCAATCTGCATAGGTTCTTCTGTCGTTACCGGAGACTGTGAAGAAGAGTCTTGTCGAGGCCTAGGATGATAACGTGGACTGGATCGCTCTGCCCTGGATTTCTCTAAACATCGCTCCCTGTAGCGTAGGTCAAGTTTGTTACAGAGAGAAATCAATTCATCCAGTTTAGTTGGCACGTCCCGGATAGTTAAATCATCCTTGATTCTCTCTGAAAGTCCATTCCAAAACGCGGCGATCAGGGCCTCCTCATTCCAGTTTAACTCTGAAGACAACGTGCGAAACTGAATAATATATTGACTGACAGGACGTAAACCTTGACGTAGACGGAGAATCTCCAAGGATGCTGAGGTGGTCCTGCCTGGTTCGTCAAAGATTCTCCGGAAGGAAGATACAAACTCTTTGTAATTAGAGAGGATAGGATCACCTCTCTCCCATAATGGTGATGCCCACTCCAGAGCCTGACCAGAGAGGAGGGCAATAATATATGCGACCTTAGAACGAGCTGATGGGAAACTGGCGGACATCAGTTCGAACTGGATCTCGCATTGATTCAGGAATCCTCTGCAAAGTTTTGGAGTCCCGTCAAACTTACTTGGAGAGGGTAACTGCAAGCGGGACGTAGGCAGCATCACAGGAGAAGCTGTAGTGGTAACTGGGACAACCGGAGTTGGAATCTGAACTTGAGACGTTTTAATAGCTGTATGAAGAGTCTCTAAACGGTCTGCAATAGTTTGCATAAACTGCACTATTTGTGTCTGTATAGACTCCTGGTTTTCCAGACGGGAAAGGATATCTGACGTAGCACCGCCTCCTGCGAATTGGTCACTTGACGGATCCATGTGGCCAGTGCTTACTGTCAGGCCCGGGTGTTTTTGTGAATCCGTTAACCCGGAACCAACCACAGGTGTAGGTGCTGGGGTATGAAGAAAGCAGGGAGGACGAAGAAAGTTCCGCTTCATATATTTATTAAATAACAATTCAGTAAGGAGTTAAATGACTAGTTGTTAATCATCATTATACTGAAATATTGCAAGAATGGCAGAAATAATATGCAAGAGAAAACTCAAAAATAAATAAAAGAAATGTTCATGGAAACATATGCAAAAACAAGCTGAAGAATAAATGTTGAATTGTCCAAATATAAACAAGCTTTGATGCTGAACTGCAGATTGTGTTTAACTGGTTAATGCAGACATGGTGAATTAACTGTAAGAATTTGCAATGGAGTTTTGAGGGTTAACTGAGAAACTGTGATGAATTATCCTTGTAATGACAACATAGCAAATAAAAGTACTGAATTGGGTTACTTGCGGGTTCCGGAGATCACTGTGAAACTGTAGTAGAAGACAAGGTGATGAATGGGTTAAATGCAGAGTTGAACAAACGAACAGCTGAGAGAAACAGAATCCTCCAGACTTTGAATGATAGGCAGACTGACAAGGTAACCTCATGCAGGACACTGGGAATCCAACTATTTCCAATAGGAGTGCAATTAACTGACAGCACAGCGGAGAGCCGGTGGATCTTTCAGCAGTGAAGGCTGCAGACGGACCTCTGGGAACGGAGGCGATATCTGGACCACGGGAATCACACAGGAATGCACGGAGAGAGCTCAGAGCTAGAGCACAGCTTTGATACAACAAAGCACTGGCCCAGAGTAACATAATCCCAGCCTACTTAAAGGCAGCACAAGCACGGGATTGGCTTACACCTGCCCACAGGTGTTTTCACAAGTGCTCAGTATTAGCTATTTGGTCTCCAACATGGCCACCTCCTATACAGCAGACACACCGCAGTGCCTTAGGCCATTTGGTCCCCGCACTCACAGTTCCCAGACTCTGCATTACCTGTGCCATTGATCACGCCGTGTCCCCACACGGGCGCACAGCACCACGAGCAACCGCACTGGCAACGGATGAACCCCAGAACCCGCAAAGGTGAGAGACCGGTTCGTGACATACGGTAGTCCACGGCTGTAGCTACCTCTGTGTCGGCAGTCGCTCGTCCATCCATAATTGTATACCACCTACCCGTGGTTTTTTTTTTCTATCTTCTTGATACTAGTAGCTTACTTTAGGAGTCTGCAGTGCTGAGTCTGACAGACAGTGTCCAGCAGGTCCGTCATTACATAATATATAGTATACCTGTCCGGCTGCAGTACTAGTGTGATATATATATATATTTTAATTTTATCTCATTATCATCCAGTCTATATTAGCAGCAGACACAGTACGGTAGTCCACGGCTGTAGCTACCTCTGTGTCGGCAGTCGCTCGTCCATCCATAATTGTATACCACCTACCCGTGGTTTTTTTTTTTCTATCTTCTTGATACTAGTAGCTTACTTTAGGAGTCTGCAGTGCTGAGTTTGACAGACAGTGTCCAGCAGGTCCGTCATTACATAATATATATACCTGTCCGGCTGCAGTACTAGTGTGATATATATATATATTTTAAATTTATCTCATTATCATCCAGTCTATATTAGCAGCAGACACAGTACGGTAGTCCACGGCTGTAGCTACCTCTGTGTCGGCAGTCGCTCGTCCATCCATAATTGTATACCACCTACCCGTGGTTTTTTTTTTTCTATCTTCTTGATACTAGTAGCTTACTTTAGGAGTCTGCAGTGCTGAGTCTGACAGACAGTGTCCAGCAGGTCCGTCATTACATAATATATATACCTGTCCGGCTGCAGTACTAGTGTGATATATATATATATTTTAATTTTATCTCATTATCATCCAGTCTATATTAGCAGCAGACACAGTACGGTAGTCCACGGCTGTAGCTACCTCTGTGTCGGCAGTCGCTCGTCCATCCATAAGTATACTAGTATCCATCCATCTCCATTGTTTACCTGAGGTGCCTTTTAGTTGTGCCTATTAAAATATGGAGAACAAAAATGTTGAGGTTCCAAAATTAGGGAAAGATCAAGATCCACTTCCACCTCGTGCTGAAGCTGCTGCCACTAGTCATGGCCGAGACGATGAAATGCCAGCAACGTCGTCTGCCAAGGCCGATGCCCAATGTCATAGTACAGAGCATGTAAAATCCAAAACACCAAATATCAGTAAAAAAAGGACTCAAAAATCTAAAATAAAATTGTCGGAGGAGAAGCGTAAACTTGCCAATATGCCATTTACCACACGGAGTGGCAAGGAACGGCTGAGGCCCTGGCCTATGTTCATGGCTAGTGGTTCAGCTTCACATGAGGATGGAAGCACTCAGCCTCTCGCTAGAAAAATGAAAAGACTCAAGCTGGCAAAAGCACCGCAAAGAACTGTGCGTTCTTCGAAATCCCAAATCCACAAGGAGAGTCCAATTGTGTCGGTTGCGATGCCTGACCTTCCCAACACTGGACGTGAAGAGCATGCGCCTTCCACCATTTGCACGCCCCCTGCAAGTGCTGGAAGGAGCACCCGCAGTCCAGTTCCTGATAGTCAGATTGAAGATGTCAGTGTTGAAGTACACCAGGATGAGGAGGATATGGGTGTTGCTGGCGCTGGGGAGGAAATTGACAAGGAGGATTCTGATGGTGAGGTGGTTTGTTTAAGTCAGGCACCCGGGGAGACACCTGTTGTCCGTGGGAGGAATATGGCCATTGACATGCCTGGTGAAAATACCAAAAAAATCAGCTCTTCGGTGTGGAAGTATTTCAACAGAAATGCGGACAACATTTGTCAAGCCGTGTGTTGCCTTTGTCAAGCTGTAATAAGTAGGGGTAAGGACGTTAACCACCTCGGAACATCCTCCCTTATACGTCACCTGCAGCACATTCATCATAAGTCAGTGACAAGTTCAAAAACTTTGGGCGACAGCGGAAGCAGTCCACTGACCAGTAAATCCCTTCCTCTTGTAACCAAGCTCACGCAAACCACCCCACCAACTCCCTCAGTGTCAATTTCCTCCTTTCCCAGGAATGCCAATAGTCCTGCAGGCCATGTCACTGGCAATTCTGACGAGTCCTCTCCTGCCTGGGATTCCTCCGATGCATCCTTGCGTGTAACGCCTACTGCTGCTGGCGCTGCTGTTGTTGCTGCTGGGAGTCGATGGTCATCCCAGAGGGGAAGTCGTAAGCCCACTTTTACTACTTCCACCAAGCAATTGACTGTCCAACAGTCCTTTGCGAGGAAGATGAAATATCACAGCAGTCATCCTGTTGCAAAGCGGATAACTGAGGCCTTGACAACTATGTTGGTGTTAGACGTGCGTCCGGTATCCGCCGTTAGTTCACAGGAAACTAGACAATTTCTTGAGGTAGTGTGCCCCCGTTACCAAATACCATCTAGGTTCCACTTCTCTAGGCAGGCGATACCGAGAATGTACACGGACGTCAGAAAAAGACTCACCAGTGTCCTAAAAAATGCAGTTGTACCCAATGTCCACTTAACCACGGACATGTGGACAAGTGGAGCAGGGCAGGGTCAGGACTATATGACTGTGACAGCCCACTGGGTAGATGTATTGACTCCCGCCGCAAGAACAGCAGCGTCGGCACCAGTAGCAGCATCTCGCAAACGCCAACTCTTTCCTAGGCAGGCTACGCTTTGTATCACCGGTTTCCAGAATACGCACACAGCTGAAAACCTCTTACGGCAACTGAGGAAGATCATCGCGGAATGGCTTACCCCAATTGGACTCTCCTGTGGATTTGTGGCATCGGACAACGCCAGCAATATTGTGTGTGCATTAAATATGGGCAAATTCCAGCACGTCCCATGTTTTGCACATACCTTGAATTTGGTGGTGCAGAATTTTTTTAAAAACGACAGGGGCGTGCAAGAGATGCTGTCGGTGGCCAGAAGAATTGTGGGACACTTTCGGCGTACAGGCACCACGTACAGAAGACTGGAGCAACACCAAAAACGCCTGAACCTGCCCTGCCATCATCTGAAGCAAGAAGTGGTAACGAGGTGGAATTCAACCCTGTATATGCTTCAGAGGTTGGAGGAGCAGCAAAAGGCCATTCAAGCCTATACAATTGAGCACGATATAGGAGGTGGAATGCACCTGTCTCAAGCGCAGTGGAGAATGATTTCAACATTGTGCAAGGTTCTGCTGCCCTTTGAACTTGCCACACGTGAAGTCAGTTCAGACACTGCCAGCCTGAGTCAGGTCATTCCCCTCATCAGGCTATTGCAGAAGAAGCTGGAGACATTGAAGGAGGAGCTAACACGGAGCGATTCCGCTAGGCATGTGGGACTTGTGGATGGAGCCCTTAATTCGCTTAACAAGGATTCACGGGTGGTCAATCTGTTGAAATCAGAGCACTACATTTTGGCCACCGTGCTCGATCCTAGATTTAAAACCTACCTTGGATCTCTCTTTCCGGCAGACACAAGTCTGCTGGGGTTCAAAGACCTGCTGGTGAGAAAATTGTCAAGTCAAGCGGAACGCGACCTGTCAACATCTCCTCCTTCACATTCTCCCGCAACTGGGGGTGCGAGGAAAAGGCTCAGAATTCCGAGCCCACCCGCTGGCGGTGATGCAGGGCAGTCTGGAGCGACTGCTGATGCTGACATCTGGTCCGGACTGGAGGACCTGACAACGATTACAGACATGTCGTCTACTGTCACTGCATATGATTCTCTCCCCATTGAAAGAATGGTGGAGGATTATATGAGTGACCGCATCCAAGTAGGCACGTCAGACAGTCCGTACTTATACTGGAAGGAAAAAGAGGCAATTTGGAGGCCCTTGCACAAACTGGCTTTATTCTACCTAAGTTGCCCTCCCACAAGTGTGTACTCCGAAAGAGTGTTTAGTGCCGCCGCTCACCTTGTCAGCAATCGGCGTACGAGGTTACTTCCAGAAAATGTGGAGAAGATGATGTTCATTAAAATGAATTATAATCAATTCCTCCGTGGAGACATTGACCAGCAGCAATTGCCTCCACAAAGTACACAGGGAGCTGAGATGGTGGATTCCAGTGGGGACGAATTGATAATCTGTGAGGAGGGGGATGTACACGGTGATATATCGGAGGATGATGATGAGGTGGACATCTTGCCTCTGTAGAGCCAGTTTGTGCAAGGAGAGATTAATTGCTTCTTTTTTGGTGGGGGTCCAAACCAACCCGTCATTTCAGTCACAGTTGTGTGGCAGACCCTGTCACTGAAATGATGGGTTGGTTAAAGTGTGCATGTCCTGTTTATACAACATAAGGGTGGGTGGGAGGGCCCAGGGACAATTCCATCTTGCACCTCTTTTTTCTTTAATTTTTCTTTGCGTCATGTGCTGTTTGGGGAGTATTTTTTTGAAGGGCCATCCTGCGTGACACTGCAGTGCCACTCCTAGATGGGCCAGGTGTTTGTGTCGGCCACTAGGGTCGCCTATCTTACTCACACAGCTACCTCATTGCGCCTCTTTTTTTCTTTGCGTCATGTGCTGTTTGGGGAGGGTTTTTTGGAAGGGCCATCCTGCGTGACACTGCAGTGCCACTCCTAGATGGGCTAGGTGTTTGTGTCGGCACTAGGGTCGCTTATCTTACTCACACAGCTACCTCATTGCGCCTCTTTTTTTCTTTGCGTCATGTGCTGTTTGGGGAGGGTTTTTTGGAAGGGCCATCCTGCGTGACACTGCAGTGCCACTCCTAGATGGGCTAGGTGTTTGTGTCGGCACTAGGGTCGCTTAGCTTACTCACACAGCTACCTCATTGCGCCTCTTTTTTTCTTTGCATCATGTGCTGTTTGGGGAGTGTTTTTTGGAAGGGCCATCCTGCGTGACACTGCAGTGCCACTCCTAGATGGGCCAGGTGTTTGTGTCGGCCACTAGGGTCGCTTAGCTTACTCACACAGCTACCTCATTGCGCCTCTTTTTTTCTTTGCGTCATGTGCTGTTTGGGGAGTGTTTTTTGGAAGAGCCATCCTGCGTGACACTGCAGTGCCACTCCTAGATGGGCCAGGTGTTTGTGTCGGCCACTAGGGTCGCTTAGCTTACTCACACAGCTACCTCATTGAGCCTCTTTTTTTCTTTGCGTCATGTGCTGTTTGGGGAGTGTTTTTTGGAAGGGCCATCCTGCGTGACACTGCAGTGCCACTCCTAGATGGGCCAGGTGTTTGTGTCAGCCACTAGGGTCGCTTAGCTTACTCACACAGCTACCTTATTGCGCCTCTTTTTTTCTTTGCATCATGTGCTGTTTGGGGAGTGTTTTTTGGAAGGGCCATCCTGCGTGACACTGCAGTGCCACTCCTAGATGGGCCAGGTGTTTGTGTCGGCCACTAGGGTCGCTTATCTTACTCACACAGCTACCTCATTGCGCCTCTTTTTTTCTTTGCATCATGTGCTGTTTGGGGAGTGTTTTTTGGAAGGGCCATCCTGCGTGACACTGCAGTGACACTCCTAGATAGGCCAGGTGTTTGTGTCGGCCACTAGGGTCGCTTAGCTTACTCACACAGCTACCTCATTGCGCCTCTTTTTTTCTTTGCGTCATGTGCTGTTTGGGGAGTGTTTTTTGGAAGGGCCATCCTGCGTGACACTGCAGTGCCACTCCTAGATGGGCCAGGTGTTTGTGTCGGCCACTAGGGTCGCTTATCTTACTCACACAGCTACCTCATTGCGCCTCTTTTTTTCTTTGCGTCATGTGCTGTTTGGGGAGTGTTTTTTGGAAGGGCCATTCTGCGTGACACTGCAGTGCCACTCCTAGATGGGCCAGGTGTTTGTGTCGGCCACTAGGGTCGCTTATCTTACTCACACAGCTACCTCATTGCGCCTCTTTTTTTCTTTGCGTCATGTGCTGTTTGGGGAGTGTTTTTTGGAAGGGCCATCCTGCGTGACACTGCAGTGCCACTCCTAGATGGGCCAGGTGTTTGTGTCGGCCACTAGGGTCGCTTAGCTTACTCACACAGCAACCTCATTGCGCCTCTTTTTTTCTTTGCGTCATGTGCTGTTTGGGGAGTGTTTTTTGGAAGGGCCATCCTGCGTGACACTGCAGTGCCACTCCTAGATGGGCCAGGTGTTTGTGTCGGCCACTAGGGTCGCTTATCTTACTCACACAGCTACCTCATTGCGCCTCTTTTTTTCTTTGCGTCATGTGCTGTTTGGGGAGTGTTTTTTGGAAGGGCCATCCTGCGTGACACTGCAGTGCCACTCCTAGATGGGCCAGGTGTTTGTGTCGGCCACTAGGGTCGCTTAGCTTAGTCATCCAGCGACCTTGGTGCAAATTTTAGGACTAAAAATAATATTGTGAGGTGTGAGGTGTTCAGAATAGACTGAAAATGAGTGGAAATTATGGTTTTTGAGGTTAATAATACTTTGGGATCAAAATGACCCCCAAATTCTATGATTTAAGCTGTTTTTTAGTGTTTTTTGAAAAAAACACCCGAATCCAAAACACACCCGAATCCGACAAAAAAAATTTGGTGAGGTTTTGCCAAAACGCGGTCGAACCCAAAACACGGCCGCGGAACCGAACCCAAAACCAAAACACAAAACCCGAAAAATTTCAAGTGCACATCTCTACTAAATATTCTTAATATGTTGGCAATTTCATCCAACTCATTGATAACTTAATAACTGGAAAATTTAAACCCGGGCAATGCCAGGTACTACAGCTAGTTGACATTAATACTGACACTACCAAGGGGCTGTCAGCACTCTGAAGTAGGAGTGTTACTCATTCAAGTCTCTTTTATTGCAGACAGGTGGAGTCACTCATAGCAAATCTGCAGAGTTTCAGAGACGCAAGGACCATGGAGTATGTGAAGCAGTGGCGTTCGGTGGGGTCAGTGGCTGGTGAGGCACTGCAGGCATAATGTTCTCTGAGTCCTGCTGATGACCCTACCGCCGCCGAGCTAATACCCGCTACCACCACTAAGCCGATGCCAGTTACCGCCAAAGTCCCTGATGCGTCAGCTTGGGCAGATGAGGGATCTTTCCAGATCACTCTCCCTGCTGTCAGAGACAGACAGACAGACAGAGGATGTGAGAGGATGGTGGAAAGAGACAGACAGGCAGGCAGACAGACAGAGGATGTGAGAGTATGGTGGAAAGAGACACATAGAGGAAAGAGACAGACAGACAGACAGACAGATGATGTGATAGAATGGTGAAAAGAGACACACAGAGGAAAGAGACAGACAGGCAGACAGACAGAGGATGGTGGAAAGAGACACACAGAGGAAAGAGACAGACAGGCAGAGAGAGGATGTGAGAGGATGGTGGAAAGAGACACACAGAGGAAAGAGACAGGCAGACAGACAGTGGATGTGAGAGGATGGTGGAAAGAGACACACAGAGGAAAGAGACAGACAGACAGAGGATGTGAGAGGATGGGGGAAAGAGACACACAGAGTAAAAAGACAGACAGGGAGACAGGCAGAGGATGTGAGAGGATGGTGGAAAGAGACAGACATTCAGACAGAGGATGTGAGAAGATGGTGGAAAGAAACACACAGAGGAAAGACACAGAGGATGTGTAAAGAGACAAACAGGGGAAAGAGACACAGAGGGAAGAGACAGGCATAATGAAAAGGCAGGTGGCAGAGAGTAACAGAGAGATAGAAGGGAGATAGAAGGAAGGGACAGTCATACAGAAGAACGATACAGAGGGAGGAAATCGCATATCAACCCTTCTACCCTGAAGCAATTACCTATGTCCATACATGAAACACCAGCCTGCTTCTATTGCACACACAGTCAGGTTCAGGAAGTGGAACAGCATCCTGCTCTGCAGAGGAACGGGGGGAGGTGCTGTGTAATGCTGCTGCACAGTGGAAGGGTAGGATCCCCCGGAGACAGAGTACAGACCAGAAACACAGTGTGTCACGGCATAGGGGAGGGGAAGGGGCTGCAACTGACCCCACAACTCCTATAGTTAAAATATTGAGGAGAGACTTATGAGCACCTTCGTAGCCTTCCCCTGTATGCGAATCACTTACCCGGCTTCCTGTTACTGGCCGCTGCTGCTGCTGGAGTTCCATGGGGGAGCTGCTGCAGGGAATGCACAGCAGCCCTCTCGCAGCCATTATACTGTAGCCTGTGACTGCAGATAAACTGCAGCGAGTGATCGGGTCAGAATGACCCCCCATACCAGGAGTGGTGACAATGTAACTGTAAGAGGATACTTCAGGTGTGGGCAGCCAGGACATAGACCATTGCATTAGAATCAGGCTAGGCCTGGCTCAGGATCACAACTGGAGAACATTCTGAATCAGGGAAACAATGGGACCCATGAATCCACCACTGGCTTCCTATCAGTAGATTCAGTGTGGAGCGCCCAGTGGAGTAATTCCATCCCTGATGGAATGTTAGCGCTAGAGATGAGCGGGTTCGGTTCACTGAGAACCGAACCCCCCGAACTTCACGTGGTTTACATGGGTCCGAGGCAGCCTCGGTTCTTCCCGCCTTACTCGCAAAACCCGAACGGGGGAAAACGTCATAATCCCGCTGTCGGATTCTCGCGAGATTCGGATTCCATATAAATAGCCGCGTGTCGCCGCCATTTTCACTCGTGCATTGTAGATTGAGCGGAGAGAACGTGGCTACGTTCTCTGCCTGAAAAGCCCAATATCAGCTAAATATCAGCTCAATATTTGTGCTCAGTATCAGTGCTGCATTGTGGTGACCAGTATACTACAGCACAATGGTCCATTACTGTATCTTGCTGCTCTGTGTCAGTTCTAGTGTCCTCATCAGTGCTCAATATCTGTGCTCAGTATCAGTGCTGCATTGTGGTAACCAGTATATAATACTACAGTACAATAGTCCATTGCTGTATCTTGCTGCTCCGTGTCAGTTCTAGTATCCTCATCAGTGCTCAATATCTGTGCTCAGTATCAGTGCTGCATTGTGGTGACCACTGACCAGTATATAATACTACAGTACAATAGTCCACTGATGTATCTTGCTGCTCCGTGTCAGTTCTACTATCCTCATCAGTGCTCAATATCTGTGCTCAGTATCAGTGCTGCATTGTGGTGACCAGTATATAATACTACTGTACAATAGTCCAGTGCTGTTCTCGCTGCCCAGTGTCAGTTCTAGTATCCTCATCAGTGCTCAGTATCACTACTCATGGTCTTGTGCTGCATTGTGCTGACTAAAAGTCCAGTGTCTTGTGCTGCATCTTGCTGCTGTAGGGTGCTGTGGTAGTGTCCTGTCACTGTGCATAGGTCATCATCATTCCAGTCACAGTGGTATATGGTATCTATCTAGTGGTATCTAATTCCAGACATTATTGCCGTCTAATTCCAGATATATTACTTGCATATAATTCCGCGCATTAAAAAACGGAGAACAAAAATGTGGAGGGTAAAATAGGGAAAGATCAAGACCCACTTCAACCTAGTGCTGAAGCTGCTGCCACTAGTCATGGCAGAGATGATGAAATGCCATCAACGTCATCTGCCAAGGCCGATGCCCAATGTCATAGTAGAGAGCATGTAAAATCCAAAAAACAAAAGTTCGGTAAAATGACCCAAAAATCTAAATTAAATGCGTCTGAGGAGAAGCGTAAACTTGCCAATATGCCATTTGCGACGCGGTGTGGCAAGGAACGGCTGAGGCTCTGGCCTATGTTCATGGCTAGTGGTTCAGCTTCACATGAGGATGGAGGCACTCATCCTGCCGCTAGAAAAATGAAAAGCGTTAAGCTGGCAAAAGCACAGCAAAGAACTGTGCATTCTTCTAAATCACAAATCCCCAAGGAGAGTCCAATTGTGTCGGTTGCGATGCCTGACCTTCCCAACACTGGACGGGAAGAGGTCGCTCCTTCCACCATTTGCACGCCCCCTGCAAGTGCTGGAAGGAGCACCCACAGTCCAGTTCCTGATAGTCAAATTGAAGATGTCACTGTTGAAGTACAACAGGATGAGGATATGGGTGTTGCTGGCGCTGAGGAGGAAATTGACAAGGAGGATTCTGATGGTGAGGTGGTTTGTTTAAGTCAGGCACCCGGGGAGACACCTGTTGTCCGTGGGATGAATAAGGCCATTGACATGCCTGGTCAAAATAAAAAAAAAATAATCTCTTCGGTGTGGAATTATTTCAACAGAATTGCGGACAACAGGTGTCAAGCCATGTGTTGCCTTTGTCAAGCTGTAATAAGTAAGGGTAAGGACGTTAACCACCTAGGAATATCCTCCCTTATACGTCACCTGGAGCGCATTCATCAGAAGTCATTGACAAGTTCAAAAACTTTGGGTGACAGCGGAAGCAGTCCACTGACAACTATATCCCTTCTTCCTCTTGTACCCAAGCTCCTGCAAACCACCACACCAACTCCCTCAGTGTCAATTTCCTCCTTAGACAGGAACGCCAAAAGTCATGAAGGCCATGTCACTGGCAAGTCTGATGAGTCCTCTCCTAACTGGGATTCCTCCGATGGATACTTGAGTGTAACGCCTACTGCTTCTGTTGCTGCTGGCACTGCTGTTGTTGCTGCTGGGAGTCGATCGTCATCCCAGAGGGGAAGTCGGAAGACCACTTGTACTACTTCCAGTAAGCAATTGACTGTCCAACAGTCCTTTGCGAGGAAGATGAAATATCACAGCAGTCATCCTGTTGCAAAGCGGATAACTCAGGCCTTGACAACTATGTTGGTGTTAGACATGCGTCCGGTATCCGCCGTTAGTTCACAGGGACTTAGAGAATTGCTTGAGGTAGTGTGTCCCTGGTACCAAATCCCATCTAGGTTCCACTTCTCTAGGCAGGCAATACCGAGAATGTACACAGATGTCAGAAAAAGAGTCACCAGTGTCCTAAAAAATGCAGTTGTACCCACTGTCCACTTAACCACGGACATGTGGACAAGTGGAGCAGGGCAGACTAAGGACTATATAACTGTGACAGCTCACTGGGTAGATGTATTGTCTCCCGCAGCAACAACAGCAGCGGCGGCATCAGTAGCAGCATCTCGCAAACGCCAACTCGTTCCTAAGCAGGCTACGCTTTGTATCACCGCTTTCCATAAGTGGCACACAGCTGAGAACCTCTTACGGAAACTGAGGAACATCATCGCAGATTGCCTTACCCCAATTAGACTCTCCTGCGGATTTGTGACATCGGACAACGCCACCAATAATGTGCGTGCATTACATGTGGGCAAATTCCAGCACGTCCCATGTTTTGCACATACAATGAATTTGGTGGTGCAGAAGTTTTTAAAAAATGACAGGGGCGTGCAAGAGATGCTGTCGGTGGCCCGAAGAATTGAGGGCCACTTTCGGCATTCAGCCACTGCATGCCGAAGACTGGTGCACCAGCAAACACTCCTGAACATGCCCTGCCATCAGTTGAAGCAAGAGGTGGTAACGAGGTGGAATTCAACCCTCTATATGCTTCAGAGGATGGAGGAGCAGCAAAAGGCCATTCAAGCCTATACATCTGCCAACGATATAGGCAAAGGAGGGGGAATACACCTGACTCAAGCGCACTGGAGAATGATTTCAACGTTGTGCAAGGTTCTCCAACCCTTTGAACTTGCCACGCGTGAAGTCAGTTCAGATACTGCTAGCCTGAGTCAGGTCATTCCCCTCATCAGGCTTTTGCAGAAGCAGCAGGAGAGATTGAAGGAGGAGCTAAAACGGAGCGATTCCGCTAGGCATGTGGGACTTGTGGATGGAGCCCTTCATTCGCTTAACCAGGTTTCACGGGTGGTCAATTTGTTGAAATCAGAGCACTACATTTTGGCCATTGTGCTCGATCCTAGGTTTAAAGCCTATGTTGTAGCTCTCTTTCTGGCAGATGCTCAAAGATCTGCTGGTGAGACAATTGTCAAGTCAAGCGGAACGTGACCCGCCAACAGCTCCTCCTTCATTTTCTCCCGCCACTGGAGCTGCCAGGAAAAGGATAACATTTCCAAAACCACCCGCTGGCGGTGATGCAGGGCAGTCAGGAGCGATAGCTGACATCTGGACCGGACTGAAGGACCTGCCAACGATTACTGACATGTCATCTACTGTCACTGTATATGATTCTGTCACCATTGAAAGAATGGTGGAGGATTATATGAGTGACAGCATCCAAGTAGGCATGTCAGACAGTACGTACGTATACTGGCAGGAAAAAGAGGCAATTTGGAGGCCCTTGCACAAACTGGCTTTATTTTACCTAAGTTGCCCCCCTCCATTGTGTACTCCTCCAGTGTGTAACCTTGTCAGCGATTGGCATAGGAGGTTACTTCCAGAAAATGTGGAGAAGATGATGTTCATCAAAATGAATTATAATCAATCCCTCAGTGGAGACATTTACCAGCAATTGCCTCCAGAAAGTACACAGGGACCTGTGATGGTGGATTCCAGTGGGGACGAATTAATACCCTGTGAGAAGGGGGATGTACACAGTGAAAGGGGTGAGGAATCGGACGATGAGGAGGAGGTGGACATCCTGCCTCTGTAGAGCCAGTTTGTGCAAGGAGAGATTGATTGCTTCTTTTTTGGTGAGGGCCCAAACCAACCAGTCATTTCAGCCACTGCATAAAATTGACTGATGAAACCCTATTCTATGAGCGGTCCCTGAGGCTTGCTCCTGCAGATTTTGAGGCTGTCCGGCATCTTTGGACTCTTTTAGAGGGGACGTAGTTATGTGACTGGCAGTAATGAGACCACCAGTCACAACACCTCCCACTACATCCCGCCCCCTGAAAAAACCGACAGCAGGGACTATACTTGTGGGTGTCCAAGACCCCCATAGAGGGAGTACCACCGAGCCCGCAATGTGTCCCTTTGCATGGCTCACTTAGCTCACCATGCTTCAGTCAAGGTGCCTCGCTCCACTACCGCTGTGCTTGGCACAGGTTACTATTCCCAATCGTAGTCCACGTGGATCGTAATGTATGAAAAAGTTTTTTTTTTAAATTGTGAAAAACTCATGTCCACCTTTTCATGTGTCGACCTTTGTTGTGTCGACATAGTGACCATGTCGACCTAATGCATGTCGACCAATAGCGGTCGACCTAATAAGTGTCAACCTAAGTGCTGTCGACCTAAAGACCGGATACCCACCAGGTGATGCCTCTGCCCCTAATGTAGAAGTTACCTTTTTAAATCTATACTTTACATCATTCAGTGACAAGTCAGGAGATGGTTAATGAATAACTCTCTTGGTTCACATGATCTTACATAAAGCTGAATATATTGTTATATAGTGTTGCACTGGCTAACATCTCTATATTTAAGAAAACCTACAATACTCTAAAGTGAGTCTGTAAAATGAAATAAGGATACATCTCTAGGTTAAAAGTAAGGTAAGTATCAATGGACAGCGCTGAGCTACAAATTAGATTATCTACTGTACCAATCTATTGCTGTAGTATGTATAGGAGTTCTCTTAGCATATATATATATATATATATATATATATATATCTAGAAAGAAGGTGAAAACAGCACCTACTAGTGCAGTATATTAGGATCCTTCAAATGAAAACCTCCACCAGTTCAATAACACCCTTAGAAAAACGCAAGTACCATCATGAGTGGAGTTAACCACTTCATTACATCGCACACTCTCCAAATGGGAATTCCCGAACTGGATAGATTTA
This sequence comes from Pseudophryne corroboree, assembly GCF_028390025.1. NCBI lineage: Eukaryota > Metazoa > Chordata > Amphibia > Anura > Myobatrachidae > Pseudophryne > Pseudophryne corroboree. The sequence goes on from NC_086449.1 coordinate 298,443,092, forward strand.
TCCCTTCAGCTCCTGAACCTCATGGTACTTCTAATGCTCAATGATCACCAATGAAAAGAAAGAAGGTAGCCGCAGTGGCGTAACTACTGCCCCCGCAGTCCTCACGGTGGCTTGGGGGCGAGGGGCTGCGGGGGCGCCACTGATTTAGTGCAGACTGACATGCGGATGAGCGTCCGCATGTCAGTCTGCGGTCTCGTTCCCTCCCCTGCTGTTAGGAGGGACACGGAGGGCACAGCGCACGCCTCCCTGTGTCCCTCCTGGGTCTCCGGCGGCCGCGGGTTTCATAAAGGAAGTGCCGTTCGTGAGCACTTCCTTTATTAGAGTGACCCGCGGCCGCCGGAGACCCAGGAGGGACACAGGGAGGCGTGCGCTGTGCCCTCCGTGTCCCTCCTAACAGCAGGGGAGCGGCGGCGGAGGAAGCGGGGGGGGGGGGGACGCACTGAGGGGGCATATCTGGCACTGGGGGCAAATTTGGCAGGGAGGGGGAGGGGTTAATATCTGGCACTGGGGACATATATGGCACTGGGGGGAATATCTGGCACTGGGGACATATGTGGCAGGGGGGGGGATATCTGGCACTGGGGCATATGTGGCACTGGGGGGGAATATCTGGCACTGGGGGCATATATGGCACTGGGGGGGGATATGTGGCACTGGGGGGGAATATCTGGCACTGGGGGCATATGTGGCACTGGGGGGGAATATCTGGCACTGGGGCATATGTGGCACTGGGGGCATATATAGCACTGGGGGGGGAATATCTGGCACTGGGGGCATATGTGGCACTGTGGGGGAATATCTGGCACTGGGGGCATATGTGGCACTGGGGGGGTATATGTGTACCTGGCACATGGGGGGGGGGCTATATTTGGCACTGGGGGCATGTGAGTACCTGGCACCGTGGGGGAATATCTGGCACTGGGGACATATGTGGCACTGGGAGCACAGCCCTAGCAACAAGGACTACCTCCTAGCAACGAGCATGACACCCAGTGCATGAAACCCCTGGCAACGAGCATGACACCCAGTGCATGAAACCCCTGGCAACGAGCATGACACCCAGTGCATGAAACCCCTGGCAACGAGCATGACACCCAGTGCATGAAACCCCTGGCAACGAGCATGACACCCTGAGCATGAAAACCCCTGGCACCGTGCATGGAACCAAGAGCATGAAACCCCTGGCAACGAGCATGACACCCAGTGCATGAAACCCCTGACAACGAGCAGGTAATTGAAAAGTAATTAGAAGCCTTACTGTAGGACTTAATGTGTAATGGGCATTACGGTGTGTGGCATAATGTATCACGGACATTGCGGTGTGTGTCATAATGTGTCACATGCATTACGGTGTATGGTATACTATATTGCGGGCATTGTGATATGTGGTATAATGTCTCAGGGTCATTGCAGTGTGTGTCATAATGTATCATGGACATTGCGGTGTGTGTCATAATGTGTCAGGCATTACGGTGTGTGGTATACTATATCACGGGCATTGTGGTATGTGGTATAATGTCTCAGGGTCATTGCAGTGTGGCATAATATATAGCGGGCATTGCGGTGTGTGGCATAGGGTATAACGGGCATTGCGATATGTGTCACAGGCATTACAGTGTGTGGCATAATGTGTCACAGGCATTGTATGTGCTATAATGTATCGGGCATTGCAGTGTGTGGTATAATGTATCACGGACATTGCAGTGTGTGTCATAATGTGTCACAGACATTGTATGTGCTATAATGTATCAGGGGCATTGCAGTGTGTAGCATAATGTATAACGGGCATTGCGATTCCTGTCATAATGTGTCACAGGCATTATAGTGTGTGGCATAATGTGTCGGGGGCATTATGGTGTGTGCATATTGTGTCATGTGCATTATTGTGTGCGGCATAATGTCTAAGGGCCATTGCAGTATGTGGAATAATGTATACTGGGCATTACTATAAGGAGGAAAAATGACAAATAATGTAAGGGGCATGAATCAGGATTATTTTTCTTTCCTGTGGTGGCTAACGTCTGGGCGTGCAGGTTGCAAAACTGGGGTATAAGGTAGTCTTTTCCTGCAATGCCACGCCCATTCCAACGAAGCCACGGCCATTCCAACGAAGCCACGCCCCCTTTTTTGCTGCGCGCGCCGAAGGCGCGCGCATATTTACCCCTTTGTTGCTCCCAATTATGGGGGGGGGGCGCCGAAGAATTTTTTGGCTTGGGGGAGATGAATTTCTAGTTACGCCACTGGGTAGCCGAAATAGTGTAATAAAGTTTTAACACCAGTTTAATTGTTAAAAAACAAAGCAAATACCCGTACATCAAAATAATGTAAAAATAGCTTATCTGATGTGTAGTAGATACAGTTCAGTCTCTGTTCCTCAAGGATTACACTATTTCGGCTACCTTCTTTCTTTTCATTGGTGAAGTGTGTGATTTAATGAAGACTCTCTTTATTTTCACTCATTTGGTGTAGCGCTAAGTACCACCTTTTTACCGAGATATATATATATATATATATATATATTAGTGATGAGCGAGGTTCGGTTTTACTCGGTTTTACTCGGTTCTCAAAACGGCATCTTATTGGCTATCCAAAACACGTGACATCCCTGAGCCAATAAGATGCCGTTTTGAGAACCGAGTAAAACCGAGTAAAACCGAGTAAAACCGAATCCGCTCATCACTAATATATATACACACACACACACACACACACACACACACACACACACACAAATGGGCAACACTCCACGGATTTCAAATGAGAGAAATATATATATATTTTAACACAAAAAGATGCTTGGAGCTGCTAACTCATGAGCAAGCCACGTAAAGCTGCCCATGTTAGATGCAGCTGGTCCTGAGCTCTATGCTTGCAGTCCTGAGCATTTGTCCCTGCGACAGTACACCGATAATCCACAGTTTTCTATTTTTTTAAGTAAACCACAACATCCAGTTCAAGGGGCAATCAATCGCACAGTCCAGTCTAAGTTCACTATAGTCAAACAAATACAGTGTCAGACTGGGGCATGAAGGGCCCACCGGGGGGATGCAGTGGTAGAGACCCATGTTTAGGGGTGTGGCCAATCTCCAGAGGGGCTGTGTCCAGCCTCCACATAGGCTTAGCTAACCATTAGAGAGTGCATGGCCTGGGCCCCTTGATATATTTATATAGTAATGCACTGTAAAAAATACAAAATAGTCATGTGCAGTATAAGGTAACACATGACTATAATTCAAGTGCACAGTCTTGAACCTTGATCCTTAGAGGGGAAGGAGGCGGACCCCATGCAGTGGGGCCCATCGGTGGTTTCCCCTGTACCCCTGTGGGCCAGTCCAACACTGAACAAATATTACCTTATAGATCCCAAATCCATTGCTACTTAACCTACAATAACACTGAAAGGTTGGAAGTAACATGACTGGTTACTCTAATATATGTAGTATTTGTCTTGGTGCGCCATCTAATGGATTGACATGCATACTTCAGAGATCAAGATAAGCTGCCTGATTAGTGATTAATATGTAGTCAGATTTTCCTGCGAAATAGATCTTAAGATATATATGTGTATTTATATATACATACATATATAACTGTTTTTGTTAAGGGTGTGCAATATATACGCATTTATTGTATATATACTGTTTATTTATATACAATACATATAGTCATTTTGAACTCGAGGAGCCTGCGCAAATTCCAATAAAAAATAGTTTGTCTCCATAGTTCAGAAACAGTAGAAGTATAGTTGTTCCCCCCAAAAAATGATATTTATATACGGAATACATACTATATCCCGGCAGTTGGATGCCTGTGGTCACATGACTGACTGTGGCATCCTGACATTGAAGATCCCGACGTTGAAGGGGGTAAGTATTTCTACCCCCACCATATCTCCTACCCTAACCCCTTGTGGGGCGGTGGTTAGAGCTAATCCTCCCCAGTGCATAACCCTATCCCCCCTAGTACCTAACCCTAACCCACCTCCCCCCGGGCCCTAAACCTAACCCATACACCAATACTCACCTTCGAGTTGTTGACTGTTGGTATTGCAGTGCCGGTGTCCTGAGTGGTGTTGGGATTCTGGCGTTGGTCACATAAACGCCAGTGTCCCAACAGTCGGGATGCTAAACGCATCCCTTAAATACATAGAGTCATTTTCAGCTTGAGGAGCCTGCACACGCCGAGTGTCAAGCATTTGGTTTTTCCTTTATTGCTCCTCTCCCCGATGTTACAATGAGATAATACATACCTCAGTTTTTTTTTCTAGGTGAATAAGCTATACAATAGTGAAAACGTGATCCAAATTCATAGTCTCGATAGTTCATACACAGTCCCAAGGAGTACAGTTCTCCCCAAAAACGTCTATATAAAGGCATAACCATTACATCTCTATTATACAGTAAGTATATATATATATATATTGTGACAAGAACACTGGGATAGTGTTTGAGGGCAGGTATATTTGTCCCAGGTTCTTGTCTTACATGTTTTAGAAAATGTTAACTTCTAGGAAAAATGCTTTTTGTTTTGTCTGAACCTTTTCAGTTTGCTGTAAAAGCTGGGTAAAGGCTCTGAGAGAGAGATAAGGCGAGTTCTAGACATTGGGCCCAGTTCGGGTCTTTGGCCTCACAGAGGGCTAATCAGGGTTTCAGCTGTGTAAGAGTGTTATAGTGCTTCTAACCTGATTAGTATGGGCAGACTGCCTGGGAAGGCTGCAGGATCTGTGTGTGAGAGACACGCTTTCTGATGCAAGTAAGCTATACAGTATGTACTGAAGAACTCTGTGTTTTGTTTAGTGACAGTTAGGAATATCTTATGTTTAGTTAGTGCCGGACAGGCAAGGTATTTTTATTTTGGGGTTTGTTTTATTTTCTGTTTCAATAAAACTGTCCGGGGTCAGTTGTACCAGAAACTGGACTTGTGTTGTTCCTCAGCTGCTGCGTGCGGCCATATTCCCCAGGAAAAGGCGCCTTGCACCCCTACAGTGTTACAACATATATATATAGCTGTCAGTGCATAAGTGAACAACAGCATCCAGCAGGAACACAGTGACTCACCCAACCCAATCAGCAGCAGGAAGCACTGAGGCACTACAGGCAGGATCATCAGTCACTGCACCTGAAACAGGCCACTTCCGTGGAGATGTGTTCAGTGGTGTGGCAGTATCTATGTGTAGCAGCACTGAGAGAGGGTGGGTACAAATCACCTGTGCTTCTGGAGGGCCCGGGGGGGGGGGTCTAAACCCCCCTCCCCCATTATACCTGTGCTGTGGCCGGCTGGCGGTGGCGCCATCTTCCTGGTGATATCTCTGGGAGGATGGCGCCGCACATAGAAAGCAAAAACTCTGTCATAAGGGGTGTGGGAGGCACCAACTTGTATGCAGCACTGGGAGGGCAAGTGAAGCCTTAGACTGCGTCACCTCGCAACAGACTCTGGGAAGGTCTGTATAATTATGGGTGCGGGGTGTGTGGTATAAATATATATATATATATATATTAATATTAGAGATGAGCGGGACCCCCTGAACTTCACTCTCCAAGCCAGAATCCGAGTATGGCTCGGGACTTCCTGCAAGACTCAAAAACCAGAACGAGGCAAAACTTTATCATCCCGCTGTCGGATTCTAATAGGTTTTGGATTCCATATAAACAGGGGTGCTGGCCATGTTTTTTATGCTGTAAAAATTCAGGAGTGCAGTGAAAATAAATGTACACTGGCCCTGTATTGTATGCTGTAAAAATTGAGGGGTGCTGTTGTTAAAATAAATGTACATTGGCCCTGTCTTGTATGCTGTAAAAATGCAGGGGTGCAGTGAAGATAAATGAACACTGTCCCTGTCCTGTATGATGTAAAAATACAGGGGTGCTGTTGTTAAAATAAAAGTACACTGTTCCTGTATGCTGTAAAGGTACAGGGGTGCTGTTGTTAAAATAAAAGTACACTGGCCCTGCATGCTGTAAAAATTCAGGGATGCTGTTGTTAAAATAAAAGTACACTGGTCTTGTATGTTGTAAAAATGCAGGGGTGCTGTGAAAATAAAGGGGCCCTGTTCTGTGTGCTGTAATAATAAAGGGGTGCTGTCCTGTGAAATGGAGAACAAATATTTGGAGGAAAAAATGGTGGAAGATCAGTAACCACTTCCAGTTCCTAGGGCTAGTGTTGAAGCTGCTGCTGCCCCCAGTCATGACATTGACGATGCAATTCCATCAACGTTGTCTGCTAAGGCCGCGCCCAATGTCATAGAGGGCATGTAAAATCCGAGAAGCAAAAATTAATAATCAGAATAAAGAAGAAATTATCTGTTGAGAAACGTAAAATTGGCAATATGCAATTCACAACAGGAAGTGGCAAGGAAAGGCTAAGGCCTTGGCCTATATTCATGAATGGTGGTTCAGCTTCTCAAGAGGATGGAAGCCCTCCTTCCTCTCAAAAAATTAATACAATTAAGCTTGTTAAAGTACAGGAAAAAAACAACTGCGTATTCAGAGATGTCACAAATCCTCAAGGAGAGTCCAAGTGTGTCCGCGGGTGCAATGTCTAGGACTGACCTTCCCAAGACTGTATGGAAAGAGGAGGCTCCTACCACCATTTCCACACCCCCTGCAAGTGCTGGGAGGAGCACCACCAGTCCACTTGCTGATATTGATCTTGAGGATGTCACTGTAGAAGTACACCAGGATGGGGAGGATATTTGTGTAGCTGTCGCTGAGGAGGAAGTTGATGATGAGGATTCTTATGGTGAGGCAGTTTGTTTGAATAAGGCACCAGTGGAGACAATTGTTGCCCATGGGATGAAAAAGCCCATTGTCATGCCTGGGCAAAATACGAAAAAAGCCACCGCTTTGGTGTGGAATTATTTCTGCACAAATCCAGACAACAGGTGTCAAGTCATGTGTTGCCTTTGTCAATCCATAATAAGCAGGGGTAAGGATGTTAACCACCTAGGAAAATCCTCCCTTATATGTCACCTGCAGTGCATTCATCATAAGTCATTGTCAAGTTCAGAAACTTTGGGTAAGAGCGTAAGCATGTCCTCAGTGTCCTGAAAAATGCGGTTGTACCCACTGTCCACTTAACCATGGACATTTGGATAAGTGGAGCAGGGCAAACTAAGGACTACATGACTGTGACTGCCCACTGGGTAGATGTATTGCCTTCCACAGCAATAACAGCAGAGGCACCAGCAGCAGCATCTCACAAATGCCAATTCGTTCCTAGGCAGGCTACGCTGTGTACCACCAGTTTCCGTAAGAAGCACACCGCTGACAACCTCTTATGGAAACTGAGGGACATCATCGCACAATGGCTAACCCCACTTAGACTCTCATGGGGATTTGTGATAACTGACAACGCCACTAATATTGTGCATGCATTACATCTGGGGAAATTCCAGCACATCCCATGTTTTGCACATACAATTCATTTGGTGGTGCAGAATTTTTGAAAAATGGCAGGGGCGTGCAGGAGATGCTGTCGTGGCCAGAAAAATTGCAGGCCACTTTCGACATTCAGCGACTGCGTGCTGAAGACTGGAGCGCCAGCAAACACTCCTGAACCTGCCCTGCCATCACCTTAAGCAAGAGGTGTTAACGAGGTGAAATTTAACACTCTATATGCTTCAGAGGATGGAAGAGCAGCAAAAGGCCATTCAAGCCTATACATCCACCTTTGATATGCTGTAGGCAAAGGAGGGGGAATGCTCCTGACTCAAGCGCAGTGGAGAATGATTTCAACGTTGTGCAAGGTTCTCCAACCCTTTGAACTTGCCACATGTGAAGTCAGTTCAAACGCTGCCAGCTTGAGTCAGGTCACTCCCCTCATCAGGCTTTTGCAGAAACAGCTGGAGAAATTAAAGGAGGAGCTAAGATGGAGCAATTCCGCAAAGTATGTGGGACTTGTGGATGGAGCCCTTCATTTGCTTTGCCAGGATTCAAGGTTGGTCAATGTGTTGAAATCAGAGTACTACTTTTTGGCCACCGTGCTCGATCCTAGGTTTAAAGCCAACGTTGTATCTTTTTTTCCAGTGGACACAAGTCTGCAGAGGTGCAAAGATCTGCTGGTGAGAAAATTGTCAACTCAAGTGGAACGTGACCCGTCAACAGCTCCTCCTTCATTTTCGCCCGCAACTGGGGATGTGAGGACAAGAATAAAATTTCATAGCCCACTCGCTGGCAGCGATGCAGGGCAGTCAGGAGCAAGTGTTGACATCTGGTCCAGAATGAAGGAGATGATAACTATTACTGACATGTCTACTGTCAGTGCATATGATGCTGTCACCATTGAAAGATTGGTGGAGGATTATATCGGTGACAGCATTCAAGTAGGCATGTCAGACAGTCCGTATGTATACTGGTAGGAAAAAGAGGAAATTTGGATGCTCTTGCACAAACTGTCTTTATTTTACCTAAGTTGCCCCCCCTCCAGTATGTACTTCGCAAGAGTGATTAGTGCAGCCGGTCACCTTGTCAGCGATCTGCGTAGGAGGAAGACCTGTGATGGTGGATTCCAGTGGGAACAAATGAATACTCTGTGAGGATGAGGATGGACATACTGAAAGGGGACAGGAATCAGTGGATGAGGACAAAATCTTGACTCTGTAGAGCCAGTTTGTGCAAGTAGAGATGAATTGCTTCTTTTTTGGTGGTGGGGGGGGGATTAATTGCTTCTTTTTTGGTGGGGGCCCAAACCAACCAGTCATTTCAGCCACAGTCATGTGGCAGACCCTGTCGCTGAAATGATTGGTTTGTTAAAGTGTGCATGTCCTGTTTATACAACATAAGGGTGGATGGGAGGGCCCAAAGACAATTCCATCTTGCTCCTCTTTTTTTTCTTTGCATTATGTGCTCTTTGGGGTCTAGTTTTTAAAACTGCCATCCTATCTGTCACTGCAGTGCCACTGCTAGATGGGCCACGTGTTTGTGCCACCCATTTGTGTTGCTTAGCTTAGTCATCCAGCGACTTCATGCAACCTTTTGGCCTAAAAACAATATTGTGAGGTTTTCAGAACAGACTGGGAATAAGTGGAAATTTATGTTATTGAGGTTAATAATACCGTAGACTCAAAATTACCCTCAAATTCTGCGATTTTAGCTGATCCAAAACCAATCCAGATCCAAAACACGAACGGAGATCCAGATCCAAAACCAAAACACAAAACCTGAATAGTGTCCCCCGCACATTTCTAATATATATATATATATATATATATATATATATAAAGAACAAAGAAATGAATCCGTGAGTTAAAAGATAAATTCTTTACTAATATAAAAGTATAAGCTCACATACATCGAGGTATATAAACACCGGCTTCAGGCTCAAAAAGCCCCATACAGGTGCCTCCGGAAAGTACCTAGCAGTGTCCAGAGAAGAAGACGCCAGCAGTCATCATCACCTATACCGTATTCAAACACCAGGATTACAATCTGTGCGTGCAGTACTGTGCTCAAACGTTCCAACCGGTTTCGTCGCGTAATCCCGGTGTATCCAAACACCGGGATTATGATCTGTGTATGCAGTAATGTGCTCAAATGTCCCGACTGTTTTGTCACTGAAGTCTTCAGTGACGAAACTGGTCGGGACGTTTGAGCACAGTACTGCATGCACAGATCATAATCCCGGTGTTTGGATACGGCATAGGTGATGATGACGAAGACTGTGATTGGTCGAAACGCGTTGGCGTGGAAACGACACAACTAGATGTGCAGACATCACAAGTGCTGTCCTGACTTTGTTTGAGCTCAAAGCTGTGAGCGGTGATATTGGCGGCAGGTGGTCTTTCTCCTTGGATGCTATCCGGAGTCACCAATGTTAATCCGTTGAGCCGTTTTACTGAAACCCCAATATATGTATATGTATGCTATTATTAAAACAAGTGTTGTACAATCTCACTGATACCTTGCGCCCCTCATTTGTTCTTTTCACATATGCTACACTGAGCCCCTGGTATGGCTATTTCTGAGAGGAGACTGCAGAGGATTACCAGACATTGTTAATAAGGATCTTCAGGAGCAAAAATTATTCCCCAGTAATATATGGACTGGTTGGATCAGCGCGATCACTATCATATATTTTTTGCAAACACATATATATATATATATATATATATATATATATTTTGTTACGTGGCTAATATATTTGTATGTGTTTATTGTTTCTTAAAGTGAGGTCTTATTAGCAAAAAGCCCATGTGAGAACACATTTTGTGGCTCTCAGTTCTAAGTAATTTTCATAATATGACACTCCAAGAACAAAGTTTGAACATGGATACCCCTGATTATTTTCGTGTGACAATTTGTTACATTTATGTTCGGTTCTGTTCAACAATACCAAGTGCATCCATAGTTTCCATATCTCAAGTCATGCTGTAAATAAAAAACCTGAAAAAAAAGGATACAGGTAATGATTAACCCAGTCCAGGATTAAAATGTTACTATAACCACATTTACGTATAACATTCTGTACATAGGAATTCTCCAGTCATTGCAAATAGACCCATTCATAACTATCCAAAGTGAAATATTATGATTACTGTGCTAATATTACCACTGCCAAAAAAAGCATAATAAGTATACAGTAGGTGTGGTTTCATCTCTATTATACCTTTCAAAAGTACACGGTACATTTACCGTTCCAAGATATTTTAGAAACGCACATTTAAAAAAAATCATGTGGAAATCTTTTAGGATGAGTGGTTTAATCCAACCAATGACTGCAGGCTCTGAACTTTCCTGGCAGTATATGTATCAGCCCTTAAGTGGTGCTGATGCACAGAGCACACTCTTTCCAGTGTGGGTTAAGGTCTGAGTGAACAGCCAAAAACTTCAGAAGATGTCTGAAACTGGCAACAACAAGAGCAGGAGGAGCAGCAAGTACAGCAACTTGGACCAGGTGGAAAACAAGAGCTGTTTTGACAGAATAGCACTGAGAAACAGCCTGGCTAGAGAAACCCTGTCTGAATTTTTTGGCACATGTTTATTGATAGTAAGTGTCAGATGTTTTCCTGCTGCTTTGTGTGACCGTGCTGATGTGTGCCTTTTACATACTGTTTATGTGCAGTTCAGCAGAATTCACTTTACTGAGCGATTAAAAAAAAAGTGAGAGATTTCAGTGTGTTTGTGGTATAGATAGATAAAGTAGGAGCACATTACCTAAAATGAACAGTCCTTCTTATCTGTGAGCAGATGGGGATTGTACTGTATGCATGCATGAACCCATATTTGACTACACACTTATACAGTAGCTTATATATTATGCTTTTATGTTACAGTATGATTAAAGTTACAAAACTTTTTTTTTAAGGTTCTCTTTATTTTTTTGTTTTGAATACAATACCAAAGTGAATTTAACATAGGTATCATACACAAGTGCAGTGAATTCTTAGATCATTTGCTGTATATAAAAATTATTTATTGCACAATCATGCTTTTAATACATGTTTAATCATTGTGAAAATGTATAATGTATATGATTGTTGCGTTCTATAAGACATGTACATTATAAGGAATGATATATACAGTTCTGTAGCTTGCTGTTTGGGCATGCTAAAACTGTGGCTGCTGCCTGGGCATACTAGGATGTATAGTTCCACAGAAGAAGGAGCGCCGCATGTACTATAACCCTGTTATATATGATAATGTACAATTTTAAGGAAATTAGAAGTTACAGAGTATCTGTGAGGCTATAAGCACCAGGTCACTGGCATTTTGTAACGTCATAAATAACCACTAACCACACAAATCAATAATTTGTTATGTTATTTATTGTGCATTATTCCTTTTGCAATACAGTGGGCTAGATGCGTCATCGCTTGGAAAGTGATAAAATGGAGAGTGAAAAATTACCAGCCAATCAGCTCCTAACTGCCATGTCACAGGCTGTGTTTAAAAAATGGTAGTTATGAGCTGATTGGCTGGTGCTTTTTCACTCTCCATTTTATCACTTTACAAGCGATGACGCATCTAGCCCAGTATTTCTTATTGAACAAGGAGGCAGTAACATCATAACAACATTTATTTGTGTGTGTGTGTGTGTGTGTGTGTGTGTGTGTGTGTGTGTGAGTATTATGTATTGAAATATGCAACAAAGTATATAATTGTATTGTATTATCATCCTTTATTTATATAACGCTACAAAGGGTCCGCGGCACCTAACAAAGTACATAAACAGTATGAACAGAACAAGAAAAAAGTGACTTGCATTACAAAACATTGCAGAACATGGACAAAGGCCCTCATTCCGAGTTGATCGCTCGCAAGGCGAATTTAGCAGAGTTGCTCACGCTAAGCCTACGCCTACTGGGAGTGTATCTTAGCTTCTTAAAATTGCGACCGATGTATTCGCAATATTGCGATTACAAACTACTTAGCAGTTTCAGAGTAGCTTCAGACTTACTCGGCATCTGCGATAAGTTCAGTGCTTGTCGTTCCTGGTTTGACGTCACAAACACACCCAGCGTTCGCCCAGACACTTCCCCGTTTCCCCGGCCACTCCTGCGTTTTTTCCGGAAACGGTAGCGTTTTTTCCCACACGCCCATAAAACGGCCTGTTTCCGCCCAGTAACACCCATTTCCTGTCAATCACATTACGATCGCCGGAGCGATGAAAAAGCCGTGAGTAAAAATACTATCTCCATTGTAAAATTACTTGGCGCAGTCGCAGTGCGATTATTGCGCATGCGTACTAAGCGGAATTCCACTGCGATGCGATAAAAAATACAGAGCGAACGACTCGGAATGAGGGCCAAGGTTTATAAACATTTCTTCAGCAGCAGTCACAGTATCCAAATCATACATGCCGACTTTTTAGCTGCTCCCAGGGGATGAGGCTCTGTAACAGGGGTTCGGGTCGTTGTTGTGGAGACACGATTGCGTCATCGCTGCCTTACATTACCACCATTGAAAAGCGGGGTCGCAGCTACGATTACACGATTCACACCGAATCGCATCATCACCCCGCCCACTGTTCTTATCAGTGGGGACAAGTACAGGCAGCTGTGGGGGTAAACACGGGGGTGCCTACTTTTCTGGGTGGTCAGGTGTGCCACTCGATTTTCAGGCGCCTCCTGGCCATTCCGGGTAAGTAGGCAAGTATAACCCAAATAAGCAATGGGTCAGCTAAGGGTGTTACAGAAGTAAGCAAGCCTCACAGCAAAATTGTTAAAGCCACATACACCCATCCCCACCCAAACCCCAGCCTTGCCTTCCACAATTTAAGTGCTGCAGTTTCTGTTGCAGTCTGCAGATGGTTGCCTAATGTCTGAGAGAAAACTCACCTTGTACGCGGCTCTAAAGCAGTGCACTCTTCTTTCTGTCACATTTGGCCACATCTGGCTTCACCCACTGGGGCATTATACAGTCAGTCCATCTGATTAGGACAGGCAGCTGGGATGGACTCTGCAGGGTGACTGGATAGGGATAGTCGCAAGGAGGTCCTGGGCAAGCTGGGGCCACCAAATCCCTGTCTTAATGCTGCAGATACAAAGTGCCACTGCATTGGTAGAAGGAGGAGAGTGGGCGGCAAGGCCACAGTATGATGCATAACTGGGTGCAGGGGGAAAGCAGGCCCAGAGGCAGTGTGGGCGCACTGCCTGCAGTTAAAACGCCCTTGGAGAAACCCAAAGGTTTGGTGTTGTTGTTGACAATGGAAAGCTGATGCTTTAAGTGAAGAAAACCACATCAAGGAAGAGTGTCCCGCTCATAAGAGCTTACAATCTAAAGGGGAGTGGGAGACAAACAGGGGTGACAAAGAGGGGAGACACAGTGAGCAAGGAGAATGGAGTAGTGGGTAGGATGAGAAAGCGTTGTTAAAGACGTGAAAGTGAGATGTATGATCCTGGCACATATCGTGCTGGTATGCCTCTGCCTGCTTTGCCTCTTTATCGAGGCGAAACAGGTAGCACTAGCGCCGAGATATAAGCACACCACAGCTGCCGGAGAGGGGGAGTGAAAGCTCCCCACTCCAACGATCGCTCCCCCCCCCCCCCCCAAAGCATGAAAAGTTTCTATCTCCCAGCCAGCTCACTGGGCAGACACAAGATCTCGTAAACCTTACAAGATCTCACATGCAGCCTGGAGACTGTCCCAGCTGTGGTGTATGGACAAGGACACCTGCAGCTGTCGAAATCGTTAGCTACAGGTATCAAAACGGTCCGTTCCACTGACTGTTCATATTTTGCCAGCAGCTCCGATAATGACAGGGCCCCTGTCATTTGCCGGTAATTACTGCAGTCGTACATGGTGGAGCAGCAGTATCAGTGCACATAACAGGCACTGATACTACCTCTCCCTTATAAGGAATGTTCAGTCATCTACCCCAGAGTCTTGAGAGCGCATTTGAGATTTTGAAGAGAGGTGGAGAGGCTAATAGGGAGAGGGAGATTGTTCCAGTTCACTTAAACCCCTTTCACATTGCACAAATAACCCAGTATATTGCTGGGTTGACCCGGGTGGAGGTGCGATTTAAATGGGCCAGGTTCAAATATCCTGGGTCGAGCAACCCAGAATTTTAACCCGGTATTAAAGGAGGGTTTAATGTAGAGATGAGCGGGTTCGGTTCCTCGGAATCCGAACCCGCCCGAACTTCATTTTTTTTTACACGGGGCCGAGCGACTCGGATCTTCCCGCCTTGCTCGGTTAACCCGAGCGCGCCCGAACGTCATCATCCCGCTGTCGGATTCTCGCGAGGCTCGGATTCTATCGCGAGACTCGGATTCTATATAAGGAGCCGCGCGTCGCCGCCATTTTCACACGTGCATTGAGATTCATAGGGAGAGGACGTGGCTGGCGTCCTCTCCGTTTATAGAGAAGAGAGTGAGACTAGAGTAGAGAGAGACACAGTAGTAATTTTGGGGAGCATTAGGAGGAGTACTACTACTTGCTGAAGTGATAGATAGATAGTGTGACTGTATAATGTATATCTGACTTGTGGGGGAGACACTGACAGTGGGGAGCAGTTAGAGTCTGAGAGCAGGACTCAGGAGTACATATAACGTACAGTGCACACTTTTGCTGCCAGAGTGCCACACTGCCATTGTGACCACACTGACCACCAGTATAATATATATTGTGATTGTCTGCTTAGGAGTACTACTTGCAAGTTGCTGATAGTGTGACCAGTGACCTGACCACCAGTTTAATAATCACCACCAGTTTAATATATATATATATATATATAATTGTATATAATATATATATATAATATTGTATACCACCTACCCGTTTTTTTTTTTTCTTTCTTCTTTTTTATACATACTACTATAGTAGCTTACTGTAGCAGTCTGCGGTGCTGCTGAGCTGACAGTGTCCAGCAGGTCCGTCATCAGTCATTACATAATAAATATATATACCTGTCCGGCTGCAGTACTAGTGATATTATATATATATATATATTGATTTCATCTCATTATCATCCAGTCTATATTAGCAGCAGACACAGTACGGTAGTCCACGGCTGTAGCTACCTCTGTGTCGGCAGTCGCTCGTCCATCCATAATTGTATACCACCTACCCGTGGTTTTTTTTTTTTCTTTCTTCTTTATACATACTACTATAGTAGCTTACTGTAGCAGTCTGCGGTGCTGCTGAGCTGACAGTGTCCAGCAGGTCCGTCATCAGTCATTACATAATAAATATATCTACCTGTCCGGCTGCAGTACTAGTGTGATATTATATATATATATATTGATTTCATCTCATTATCATCCAGTCTATATTAGCAGCAGACACAGTACGGTAGTCCACGGCTGTAGCTACCTCTGTGTCGGCAGTCGCTCGTCCATCCATAATTGTATACCACCTACCCGTGTTTTTTTTTTTTTTTCTTTCTTCTTTATACATACTACTATAGTAGCTTACTGTAGCAGTCTGCGGTGCTGCTGAGCTGACAGTGTCCAGCAGGTCCGTCATCAGTCATTACATAATAAATATATCTACCTGTCCGGCTGCAGTACTAGTGTGATATTATATATATATATATTGATTTCATCTCATTATCATCCAGTCTATATTAGCAGCAGACACAGTACGGTAGTCCACGGCTGTAGCTACCTCTGTGTCGGCAGTCGCTCGTCCATCCATAAGTATACTAGTATCCATCCATCTCCATTGTTTACCTGAGGTGCCTTTTAGTTGTGCCTATTAAAATATGGAGAACAAAAATGTTGAGGTTCCAAAATTAGGGAAAGATCAAGATCCACTTCCACCTCGTGCTGAAGCTGCTGCCACTAGTCATGGCCGAGACGATGAAATGCCAGCAACGTCGTCTGCCAAGGCCGATGCCCAATGTCATAGTACAGAGCATGTAAAATCCAAAACACCAAATATCAGTAAAAAAAGGACTCAAAAATCTAAAATAAAATTGTCGGAGGAGAAGCGTAAACTTGCCAATATGCCATTTACCACACGGAGTGGCAAGGAACGGCTGAGGCCCTGGCCTATGTTCATGGCTAGTGGTTCAGCTTCACATGAGGATGGAAGCACTCAGCCTCTCGCTAGAAAACTGAAAAGACTCAAGCTGGCAAAAGCACCGCAAAGAACTGTGCGTTCTTCGAAATCCCAAATCCACAAGGAGAGTCCAATTGTGTCGGTTGCGATGCCTGACCTTCCCAACACTGGACGTGAAGAGCATGCGCCTTCCACCATTTGCACGCCCCCTGCAAGTGCTGGAAGGAGCACCCGCAGTCCAGTTCCTGATAGTCAGATTGAAGATGTCAGTGTTGAAGTACACCAGGATGAGGAGGATATGGGTGTTGCTGGCGCTGGGGAGGAAATTGACAAGGAGGATTCTGATGGTGAGGTGGTTTGTTTAAGTCAGGCACCCGGGGAGACACCTGTTGTCCGTGGGAGGAATATGGCCGTTGACATGCCTGGTGAAAATACCAAAAAAATCAGCTCTTCGGTGTGGAAGTATTTCACCAGAAATGCGGACAACATTTGTCAAGCCGTGTGTTGCCTTTGTCAAGCTGTAATAAGTAGGGGTAAGGACGTTAACCACCTCGGAACATCCTCCCTTATACGTCACCTGCAGCGCATTCATAATAAGTCAGTGACAAGTTCAAAAACTTTGGGCGACAGCGGAAGCAGTCCACTGACCAGTAAATCCCTTCCTCTTGTAACCAAGCTCACGTAAACCACCCCACCAACTCCCTCAGTGTCAATTTCCTCCTTCCCCAGGAATGCCAATAGTCCTGCAGGCCATGTCACTGGCAATTCTGACGATTCCTCTCCTGCCTGGGATTCCTCCGATGCATCCTTGCGTGTAACGCCTACTGCTGCTGGCGCTGCTGTTGTTGCTGCTGGGAGTCGATGGTCATCCCAGAGGGGAAATCGTAAGACCACTTTTACTACTTCCACCAAGCAATTGACTGTCCAACAGTCCTTTGCGAGGAAGATGAAATATCACAGCAGTCATCCTACTGCAAAGCGGATAACTGAGGCCTTGGCATCCTGGGTGGTGAGAAACGTGGTTCCGGTATCCATCATTACTGCAGAGCCAACTAGAGACTTGTTGGAGGTACTGTGTCCCCGGTACCAAATACCATCTAGGTTCCATTTCTCTAGGCAGGCGATACCGAAAATGTACACAGACCTCAGAAAAAGAGTCACCAGTGTCCTAAAAAATGCAGCTGTACCCAATGTCCACTTAACCACGGACATGTGGACAAGTGGAGCAGGGCAGGGTCAGGACTATATGACTGTGACAGCCCACTGGGTAGATGTATGGACTCCCGCCGCAAGAACAGCAGCGGCGGCACCAGTAGCAGCATCTCGCAAACGCCAACTCTTTCCTAGGCAGGCTACGCTTTGTATCACCGGTTTCCAGAATACGCACACAGCTGAAAACCTCTTACGGCAACTGAGGAAGATCATCGCGGAATGGCTTACCCCAATTGGACTCTCCTGTGGATTTGTGGCATCGGACAACGCCAGCAATATTGTGTGTGCATTAAATCTGGGCAAATTCCAGCACGTCCCATGTTTTGCACATACCTTGAATTTGGTGGTGCAGAATTTTTTAAAAAACGACAGGGGCGTGCAAGAGATGCTGTCGGTGGCCAGAAGAATTGCGGGACACTTTCGGAGGACAGGCACCACGTACAGAAGACTGGAGCACCACCAAAAACGCCTGAACCTGCCCTGCCATCATCTGAAGCAAGAAGTGGTAACGAGGTGGAATTCAACCCTATATATGCTTCAGAGGTTGGAGGAGCAGCAAAAGGCCATTCAAGCCTATACAATTGAGCACGATATAGGAGATGGAATGCACCTGTCTCAAGTGCAGTGGAGAATGATTTCAACGTTGTGCAAGGTTCTGCTGCCCTTTGAACTTGCCACACGTGAAGTCAGTTCAGACACTGCCAGCCTGAGTCAGGTCATTCCCCTCATCAGGCTTTTGCAGAAGAAGCTGGAGACATTGAAGGAGGAGCTAACACGGAGCGATTCCGCTAGGCATGTGGGACTTGTGGATGGAGCCCTTAATTCGCTTAACAAGGATTCACGGGTGGTCAATCTGTTGAAATCAGAGCACTACATTTTGGCCACCGTGCTCGATCCTAGATTTAAAACCTACCTTGGATCTCTCTTTCCGGCAGACACAAGTCTGCTGGGGTTCAAAGACCTGCTGGTGAGAAAATTGTCAAGTCAAGCGGAACGCGACCTGTCAACATCTCCTCCTTCACATTCTCCCGCAACTGGGGGTGCGAGGAAAAGGCTCAGAATTCCGAGCCCACCCGCTGGCGGTGATGCAGGGCAGTCTGGAGCGACTGCTGATGCTGACATCTGGTCCGGACTGAAGGACCTGTCAACGATTACGGACATGTCGTCTACTGTCACTGCATATGATTCTCTCCCCATTGAAAGAATGGTGGAGGATTATATGAGTGACCGCATCCAAGTAGGCACGTCAGACAGTCCGTACTTATACTGGAAGGAAAAAGAGGCAATTTGGAGGCCCTTGCACAAACTGGCTTTATTCTACCTAAGTTGCCCTCCCACAAGTGTGTACTCCGAAAGAGTGTTTAGTGCCGCCGCTCACCTTGTCAGCAATCGGCGTACGAGGTTACTTCCAGAATATGTGGAGAAGATGATGTTCATTAAAATGAATTATAATCAATTCCTCCGTGGAGACATTGACCAGCAGCAATTGCCTCCACAAAGTACACAGGGAGCTGAGATGGTGGATTCCAGTGGGGACGAATTGATAATCTGTGAGGAGGGGGATGTACACGGTGATATATCGGAGGATGATGATGAGGTGGACATCTTGCCTCTGTAGAGCCAGTTTGTGCAAGGAGAGATTAATTGCTTCTTTTTTGGTGGGGGTCCAAACCAACCCGTCATTTCAGTCACAGTCGTGTGGCAAACCCTGTCACTGAAATGATGGGTTAGTTAAAGTGTGCATGTCCTGTTTATACAACATAAGGGTGGGT
Source organism: Pseudophryne corroboree (assembly GCF_028390025.1). Lineage (NCBI taxonomy): Eukaryota > Metazoa > Chordata > Amphibia > Anura > Myobatrachidae > Pseudophryne > Pseudophryne corroboree. Next base: position 298,462,518 of record NC_086449.1, read on the forward strand.
GGGAGGGCCCAAGGACAATTCCATCTTGCACCTCTTTTTTCTTTAATTTTTCTTTGCGTCATGTGCTGTTTGGGGAGTGTTTTTTGGAAGGGACATCCTGCGTGACACTGCAGTGCCACTCCTAGATGGGCCAGGTGTTTGTGTCGGCCACTAGGGTCGCTTATCTTACTCACACAGCTACCTCATTGCGCCTCTTTTTTTCTTTGCGTCATGTGCTGTTTGGGGAGTGTTTTTTGGAAGGGTCATCCTGCGTGACACTGCAGTGCCACTCCTAGATGGGCCCGGTGTTTGTGTCGGCCACTAGGGTCGCTTATCTTACTCACACAGCTACCTCATTGCGCCTCTTTTTTTCTTTGCGTCATGTGCTGTTTGGGGAGTGTTTTTTGGAAGGGCCATCCTGCGTGACACTGCAGTGCCACTCCTAGATGGGCCAGGTGTTTGTGTCGGCCACTAGGGTCGCTTAGCTTACTCACACAGCTACCTCATTGCGCCTCTTTTTTTCTTTGCGTCATGTGCTGTTTTGGGAGTGTTTTTTGGAAGGGCCATCCTGCGTGACACTGCAGTGCCACTCCTAGATGGGCCCGGTGTTTGTGTCGGCCACTAGGGTCGCTTATCTTACTCACACAGCTACCTCATTGCGCCTCTTTTTTTCTTTGCGTCATGTGCTGTTTGGGGAGTGTTTTTTGGAAGGGCCATCCTGCGTGACACTGCAGTGCCACTCCTAGATGGGCCCGGTGTTTGTGTCGGCCACTAGGGTCACTTAGCTTAGTCATCCAGCGACCTCGGTGCAAATTTTAGGACTAAAAATAATATTGTGAGGTGTGAGGTATTCAGAATAGACTGAAAATGAGTGTAAATTATGGTTTTTGAGGTTAATAATACTTTGGGATCAAAATGACCCCCAAATTCTATGATTTAAGCTGTTTTTTAGTGTTTTTTGAAAAAAACACCTGAATCCAAAACACACCCGAATCCGACAAAAAAAATTCGGTGAGGTTTTGCCAAAACGCGGTCGAACCCAAAACACGGCCGCGGAACCGAACCCAAAACCAAAACACAAAACCCGAAAAATTTCAAGTGCACATCTCTAGTTTAATGTGGGTTAGTCTCATAGTTAGGGGCATTGTTATGGGCTCCCCGGGTCCCGTTCCAAGTGCCGCTCCCCCCCCCCCCCGCAATGATGTTATCGCCGCCCCCAATGGTATCCCAACACGGCATATTGCCGGGTTGGGTTGCCAGTCTGAAAGGGGTCTCATGGCAGGTTGCACCCATGAAGAGCCTGTGTCCAATTCCTAGGTGTTCCCTGTTTCTGCGATGTGAACGTGGTAATACTATGCAGAAATGAAAACAACAATTGTATAAATAAGAATTTACTCACCGGTAATTCTATTTCTCGTAGTCCGTAGTGGATGCTGGGAACTCCGAAAGGACCATGGGGAATAGCGGGCTCCGAAGGAGGCTGGGCACTCTAGGAAGAATTATGACTACCTGGTGTGCACTGGCTCCTCCCACCATGACCCTCCTCCAAGCCTCAGTTAGGACACCGTGCCCGGACGAGCAGACATAATAAGGAAGGATTTAGAATCCCGGGTAAGACTCTTACCAGCCACACCAATCACACCGTACAACTCGTGATACTATATCCAGTTTGACAGTATGAAAACAACTGAGCCTCTCAACAGATGGCTCAACAATAACCCTTTAGTTAACAGTAACTATGTACAAGTATTGCAGACAATCCGCACTTGGGATGGGCGCCCAGCATCCACTACGGACTACGAGAAATAGAATTACCGGTGAGTAAATTCTTATTTTCTCTAACGTCCTAGTGGATGCTGGGAACTCCGAAAGGACCATGGGGATTATACCAAAGCTCCCAAACGGGCGGGAGAGTGCGGATGACTCTGTAGCACCGAATGAGAGAACTCCAGGTACTCCTCAGCCAGGGTATCAAATTTGTAGAATTTTGCAAACGTGTTTGCCCCTGACCAAGTAGCTGCTCGGCAAAGTTGTAAAGCCGAGACCCCTCGGGCAGCCGCCCAAGATGAACCCACCTTCCTTGTGGAATGGGCATTTACAGATTTTGGCTGTGGTATGCCTGCCACAGAATGTGCAAGCTGAATTGTACTACAAATCCAGCGAGCAATAGACTGCTTAGAAGAAGGAGCACCCAGCTTGTTGGGTGCATACAGGATAAACAACGAGTCAGTTTTCCTGACTCCAGCCGTCCTGGAAACATATATTTTCAGGGCCCTGACAACGTCTAGCAACTTGGAGTCCTCCAATTCACTAGTAGCCGCCGGCACCACAATAGGCTGGTTCAGGTGAAACGCTGACACCACCTTAGGGAGAAATTGGGGACGAGTCCTCAACTCTGCCCTATCCATATGGAAAATCAGATAAGGGCTTTTACATGATAAAGCCGCTAATTCTGACACTCGCCTGGCCGAAGCCAAGGCTAACAACATGACCACTTTCCACGTGAGATATTTCAGATCAACGGTTTTTAGTGGCTCAAACCAATGTGATTTTAAGAAACTCAACATCACGTTGAGATCCCAAGGTGCCACAGGAGGCACAAACGAGGGCTGAATATGCAGCACTCCTTTTACAAAAGTCTGAATTTCAGGGACTGAAGCTAGTTCTTTTTGAAAGAAAATCGACAGAGCCGAGATCTGTACTTTAATGGAGCCTAGTTTTAGGCCCATATCCACTCCTGCTTGCAGGAAATGCAGAAATCGACCTAGTTGAAATTCCTCTGTTGGGGCCTTATTGGCCTCGCACCATGCAACATATTTTCGCCATATGCGGTGATAATGCGTTGCCGTAACATCTTTCCTGGCCTTAATAAGCGTAGGAATGACTTCTTCCGGAATAGCCTTTTCCTTTAGGATCCGGTGTTCAACCGCCATGCCGTCAAACGCAGCCGCGGTAAGTCTTGGAACAGACAGGGCCCCTGCTGTATCAGGTCCTGTCTGAGCGGTAGAGGCCACGGGTCCTCTGAGAGCATCTCTTGAAGTTCTGGGTACCACGCTCGTCTTGGCCAATCCGGAACCACGAGAATTGTGTTTACTCCTCGCTTTCTTATTATTCTCAATACCTTTGGAATGAGAGGCAGAGGAGGGAACACATAAACCGACTGGTACACCCACGGTGTCACCAGAGCGTCCACAGCTATCGCCTGAGGGTCCCTTGACCTGGCGCAATATCTTTTTAACTTTTTGTTGAAACGGGACGCCATCATGTCCACCTGTGGTTTTTCCCAACGGTTTACCAGCATCTGGAAGACTTCTGGGTGAAGTCCCCACTCTCCCGGGTGGAGTTCGTGTCTGCTGAGGAAGTCTGCTTCCCGGTTGTCCACTCCCGGAATGAACACTGCTGACAGTGCTAGTACATGATTCTCCGCCCATCGGAGAATTCTTGTGGCTTCTGCGATCGCCATCCTGCTTCTTGTGCTGCCCTGTCGATTTACATGGGCGACTGCCGTGATGTTGTCTGACTGGATCAGCACCGGCTGGTGTAGGAGCAGGGCTTTTGCTCGACTTAGGGCATTGTAGATGGCCCTTAGTTCCAGAATATTTATGTGAAGGGAAGTCTCCTGACTCGACCATAGTCCTTGGAAGTTTCTTCCCTGTATGACTGCCCCCCAGCCTCGAAGGCTGGCATCCGTGGTCACCAGGACCCAGTCCTGTATTCCGAACCTGCGGCCCTCTAGAAGATGGGCACTCTGCAGCCACCACAGTAGAGACACCCTGGTTCTTGGAGACAGGGTTATTAAGCGATGCATCTGAAGATGCGATCCGGACCACTGGTCCAACAGGTCCCACTGAAAGATTCTGGCATGGAACCTGCCGAAGGGAATTGCTTCGTAAGAAGCCACCATCTTCCCCAGGACCCGTGTGCAGCGATGCACTGATACCTGTTTTGGTTTCAGGAGGTCTCTGACTAGCGATGACAACTCCCTGGCTTTCTCCTCCGGGAGAAACACTTTCTTCTGGACTGTATCCAGAATCATACCCAGGAACAGTAGCCGTGTCGTCGGAACCAGCTGTGACTTTGGGATATTCAGAATCCAGCCGTGCTGGTGCAGCACCTCCTGAGATAGTGCTACTCCCACCAACAACTGTTCCTTGGACCTCGCTTTTATTAGGAGATCGTCCAAGTATGGGATAATTAAAACTCCCTTTCTTCGAAGGAGTATCATCATTTCCGCCATAACCTTGGTAAATACCCTCGGTGCCGTGGACAGTCCAAACGGCAGCGTCTGGAATTGGTAATGGCAATCCTGTACCACAAATCTGAGGTACTCCTGGTGAGGATGGTAAATGGGGACATGTAGGTAAGCATCCTTGATGTCCAGGGATACCATGTAATCCCCCTCGTCCAGGCTTGCAATAACCGCCCTGAGCGATTCCATCTTGAACTTGAATTTCTTTATGTACGTGTTCAAGGATTTCAAATTTAGAATGGGTCTCACCGAACCGTCCGGTTTCGGTACCACAAATAGTGTGGAATAATAACCCCGGCCTTGTTGAAGTAGGGGTACCTTGATTATCACCTGCTGGGAATACAGCTTGTGAATTGCGGCTAGCACCGCCTCCCTGTCTGAGGGAGCAATCGGCAAGGCAGATTTTAGGAACCGGTGGGGTGGGGACGCCTTGAATTCCAGCTTGTATCCCTGAGATACTATTTGCAGGATCCAGGGATCCACCTGTGAGCGAACCCACTGATCGCTGAAATTTTTGAGGCGACCCCCCACCGTACCTGGCTCCGCCTGTGGAGCCCCACCGTCATGCGGCGGACTTGGAAGAAGAAGCGGGGGAGGACTTTTGCTCCTGGGAACCTGCTGTTTGTTGCAGCCTTTTTCCCCTACCTCTGCCTCTGGACAGAAAAGACCCGCCTTTTCCACGCCTGTTTTTCTGGGTCCGAAAGGACTGAACCTGATAAAACGGCGCCTTCTTAGGCTGTGAGGGGACATGGGGTAAAAATGCTGACTTCCCAGACGTTGCTGTGGAAACTAGGTCCGAGAGACCATCCCCAAATAATTCCTCACCCTTATATGGTAACACTTCCATGTTTTTGAATCCGCATCTCCTGTCCACTGGCGAGTCCATAAGCCTCTCCTAGCAGAAATGGACAATGCACTTACTTTAGATGCCAGTCGGCAGATTTCCCTCTGTGCATCTCTCATATATAAGACTGAGTCTTTTATATGGTCTATGGTTAACAGGATCGTGTCTCTGTCTAATGTGTCAATATTTTCTGACAGTTTATCTGACCACGCAGCGGCAGCACTGCACATCCAAGCTGACGCAATAGCTGGCCTAAGTATAATGCCTGTGTGTGTATATACAGACTTCAGGATCGCCTCCTGCTTTCTATCAGCAGGTTCCTTGAGGGCGGCCGTATCCGGAGACGGTAGTGCCACCTTTTTAGACAAACGTGTGAGCGCTTTATCCACTCTAGGGGGTGTTTCCCAACGTGACCTATCCTCTGGCGGGAAAGGGAACGCCATTAGTACCTTCTTAGGAATTACCAATTTTTTATCAGGGAAAGCCCACGCTTCTTCACACACTTCATTTAATTCATCTGATGGGGGAAAAACTACGGGTAGTTTTTTCTCTCCAAACATAATACCCTTTTTAGTGGTACCTGTAGTTATATCAGAAATGTGTAACACCTCTTTCATTGCCTCAATCATGCAGTGAATGGCCTTAGTGGGCATCAGGTTAGACTCATCGTCGTCGACACTGGTGTCAGTATCAGTGTCGACATATGGGTCTGCTTGAGGTAGCGGGCGTTTTAGAGCCCCTGATGACCCATGCGACGCCTGGGCAGGCACGAGCTGAGAAGTCGGCTGTCCCACATTTGGCATGTCGTCGATTTTTTTATATAGGGAGTCTATACGTGCACTCATTACTTTCCATAAGCCCATCCACTCAGGTGTCTGCCCCGCAGGGGGTGACATCCCTTCTAAAGGCATCTGCTCCGCCTCCACATCATTATCCTCATCAATCATGTCGACACAGCCGTACCGACACACCGCACACACACAAGGAATGCTCCGAATGAGGACAGGACCCACAAAATCCCTTTGGGGGGACAGAGTGAGAGTATGCCAGCACACACCAGAGCGCTATATAATGCAGGGACTAACTGAGTTATGTCCCCTATAGCTGCTGTTTTATATAATATATATATTGCGCCTAAATTTAGTGCCCCCCCTCTCTGTTTTTACCCTGTTCTGTAGTGTAGACTGCAGGGGAGAGCCAGGGAGCTTCCTTCCAGCGGATCTGTGAAGGAGAAATGGCGCCAGTGTGCTGCAGGAGATAGCTCCGCCCCTTTTCTGCGGCCTATTCTCCCGCTTTTTTCCATATTCTGGCAGGGGTATTTTCCACATATATAGCCTCTGGGACTATATATTGTGGAGTTTTTGCCAGCCAAGGTGTTTTTATTGCTTCTCAGGGCGCCCCCCCCCCCCAGCGCCCTGCACCCTCAGTGACCGGAGTATGAAGTGTGTATGAGGAGCAATGGCGCACAGCTGCAGTGCTGTGCGCTACCTTGGTGAAGACTGATGTCTTCTGCCGCCGTTTTTCCGGACCTCTTCTTGCTTCTGGCTCTGTAAGGGGGACGGCGGCGCGGCTCCGGGACCGAACACCAAGGACTGGGCCTGCGGTCGATCCCTCTGGAGCTAATGGTGTCCAGTAGCCTAAGAAGCCCAATCCGGCTGCAAGCAGGCGAGTTCGCTTCTTCTCCCCTTAGTCCCTCGCTGCAGTGAGCCTGTTGCCAGCAGGTCTCACTGAAAATAAAAAACCTAAATCTATACTTTCTTTCTAAGGGCTCAGGAGAGCCCCTAGTGTGCATCCAACCTCGGCCGGGCACGAAATCTAACTGAGGCTTGGAGGAGGGTCATGGTGGGAGGAGCCAGTGCACACCAGGTAGTCATAAATCTTTCTAGAGTGCCCAGCCTCCTTCGGAGCCCGCTATTCCCCATGGTCCTTTCGGAGTTCCCAGCATCCACTAGGACGTTAGAGAAATATAATGTAAAGAATACCATCCATTTGATTTTAGATCTACATATCAGCGATTCTCTATCTGGTTAAAAGCATCAGCCTTGTGGCTTTTCTAAACATGACTGTTTAGGGGCTTGTAACGTACTTTAGTTTACAAGCATACAGTGAATAATCCCCTATATAATCTCATGTAAGAAATATCTGTGTAAATGGTGAGTAATGATGTCATCACTTGATGTCACTGGTGACTTTAGTCATTACATCAGAATGGAAGAGGACCATTCGTGCTATTTAAGTAATTACATGTCCAACACCTTAGTCTAAAATTGTGCTAGATGTGTGTACATTTTAATAATAATGCGCTTTATACTATACGATGTATCATTATTAATGTAACGTAATTACATTGTTGAATACTTTTTTTTTAGTACATAAACAGCTGTGTGCTTATCCAAATGTCGGTATCGTCATCATTACCATATTCTAAAATATATTTTTTTAATAAAATCTTGCCAAAATATAAAAAAGTCTATTTTTCTCCTGAAATAAAAACTAGAGGGTTTAATAATTAACAAATATCGATCTAGGTTTCTCTATCACAGCACTAGTATTTACAGACTGCTTTTTTATCAACAGCAGTTATTTGCTGAGTTGAACCCCTGCACATTTTGTTACAGACACATTTCTATTCATGTGTAGTTTTGTAACTTTCCCGACTGTCCGTATTTTGAGGCTGCGGGATGCAGGGGGGAGTTATTGTGACCGTCGGTCACATAACTACATCCCGGTAGTTCTGCCTGGTTGGCACTTTTAACTTAAAGGCATAATAATGATCCTGTGGCTGACACAGCAACAATCATTTAGAAATGTATTCTAAGTAAATATATGTTCATGTTTAAATATTTACTTAAAACCTAAATTTGTGTTCTAGAACATGCCAGGAATAGACATGTGTAATTCACATAAAATGTTTTCTACAGTATAGAAAACCCCAAGAGATTTATGCTCTCTGGCACAAACGTAAACATTTTGCAAACGCTTGATGAAATGTGCCCTGAATGCCCCAGCTCATGATGAAAATCAAACAGGTTCTGACAAGCAATTTCATTGTATTTGTATTAAAGTTCATCTTTTAGATGAAAGGCAAATGTGAGCAAACTAAGGAGTAGAGATACAAAAGCTACTACACTTGGAAAAGAGGAGGCGTTGCCCTTGGCACCCTACCAGATTGTAGCTAGATTTTTCTTCCAAATGTGCAAGATACTGCAGTGATAGCTAGAAGATAATTGGTTGCTATGGGCAACACCTCTATTGTTTTCCTTTTTAGAAGTTTTATTAAATCTGCCCTAAGGTCTTGTACACACAAATGCACTTTCTGTGTCAGTGGTCTATCGCTTTGAGCTCCATTCTCTGCAGTGTGAAAACAATTCAACTGGCCCTGCAAATAAGGCTTAATGAACACCATAAGAAATGTGCTCACAATCTTTCTCAGTGATTGCTGGTTAAAATGTGTTGGCGGCTGAGCTGGGCAGCATCTCCCATCTCGTCCAGAGTACCATCTTGGCCTTAGATAACGGTGCTGAACAAATCAATTCAAAGTTTCAAACTTCATCCAACACCTTCGTACAGTTTTTCCTCAAACTCGATCCTCATGTAACAGTGTGTATCACGATATCCTCAGGAATATTTAGCACCACCTGTCGAGCTATTGTTTTAGTCAATTAACTAGCCTGATCTGGAAAACGTGCACTGTTGGGTGTTCCATGAAGACCAGGTTCCAGGAAGACCAGGTTTGAGAAACAGTTCCTGTCATTTCATGAAGCTTTTCTATTGATGATACTGCTCATTTTATCCTGATTTATGTGTTAATTTAATAAGGTCATTGAGGGGACATATCATGTCACTATTTATTCTGTTTTCACATCGTTGGTCAAAGATATACAGTATGTGACATCTAAATACCATGGCTAGCAGGGAGTACTGACTGCGTTATGTAAACACCAGCTAAATAACCAGGAACAGAGCTGGTCCTGGGCATACAGTAAGCATCCTAGGTATTTGCCTATGGCATCCTTTGACAGAGCCCAGCTCCCACTTGTATGAGTCTAATCAAGTGACTCAGTCAGTAATTACTATATTTGCTGTGTACACATTGCCCGTACACAGTACAGCGGGAGTACTTGTCACTGACTAGGGAGGGGGGTGGTGATATGACTGGAAGGAAGACCCTTCCCTCCACATCCCTTTCGTTCCTTTTCTGCCTCCTGGGAACTTTTGGAAGTGGTGGCATCTGATCATAGTCTCGTGACTGTTTCTGGCCACCAACACGAAAAGCAGAGGAGTCGGGGAGGAGCCTGCAGCCCTGTCTCAAGTTGTCAGTCTGAGAGGAGCAGCAGGGAGAAGACAAGCTTACCCAGGTGGCATTGTAATGTAAGTAAATACTGGTGGGAAGGGGATGGAAGCGCAATGTGGGAATGGATGTGGGATGGGGAAAAGAGCGGATGGGAGCATGGATGGAGGAAGGAGAGGAGAGCAATGTGGAACGTATGTAGGTTGGGATGCGAGCACAAAGTGGGATGTAGATGGCCCATCCAGGATCTAATTTAGTATATTTCTAAACCCTTTTTGTCAATTAAAGAGCTCTGAGATCAGGGGTAAGGGATATCGGTCCATGATAGTAATGGTGTTCAGACCCCGGTAATCAATGCATGTTCTCAAACCTCCTTTCTTCTTGATGAAGAATAGACTTGCGGGTGACTTTAACTCTATGATGAACCCGCATTCAATATTCTCCTTGATGTAGTCAGTCACCACCTGGGTCTCAGGAACCAAGGGAGGAAACACTCTTCCACAAGGAGGTACTGTACCTTTCCTAGTAATAGATCTATGACACAGTTGCACTCCCAATGAGCTGAAAGTGTCTCAGCATCATTCTTGCTGAATACATTCCTGAAGAACTAGTACGGAGCTCGAAGTACTCTGGATGACACAATATGGACAGCTAATTGACGGCAGGCATCTCTGGTAGCACTGAGATCCCCATGACAAGATTTATCTAATGTGGGAGCGTCCTTGCATAGCCATGGAAGACCCAGAATAATCGGACTGTTGGCTGTTGTAAGTATGTAAAATGAAATTAACTCTCTATGAAGGAAGCCAATTTGCATGGTATTCTCTGGAGTCCTGGAGTGGATGGTAGTCGTAGGAAGTTTATTCCCATCCACAGCATGATGCAGAGTGGACTTTGTAAAGGCACACTAAAAATTCTCAAATCCTAAACCTTCTTGGCAGTGAAAAAGTTGTCATCGGCGCCTGAATCCAAGAATGCCTTAAGAGTCTCAGAGGATTTTTTTTAACAGCAGAATCACACCGATTGCTAACTGTGATGGAATGTTTTCTGGTGGGCTGTGCTGGAATGCACCTAATCTGATCACCCCTCAATCAGTTAGGCCTTCTTGTTTCCCATACGCTTGGGGCAATGAGCAAGAAGGTGATCTAGAACACCACAATACAGGCACATCTTATTCTTGAACCGCCTCTCACTTTCTGCGACATGGAGACATGGCTTTCTAAACTGCATGGGTTCTACAGGAGGTTCAACCAGGACTGAAACCGTGGTCCAACCTTGAAGCTTAAGTGCTGAGATTATACCTGTGCCCATGTTATCTCTCTCTGTGTCGAAGGTCTACCCGGATGCACTAGGAAATTAGAACATCCAGGTATGTTGGCAACTCTCTGGATGCTAAAACATCTTTAATTTGGCCAGAAAGTCCTAGTATAAAAGCAGTGACCATGGCTTTGTTGTTCCATTCCAGTTCTCAAGGCAAGAATTTGGAATTGTCCTGCATAATATGCAGTCAGTGAGTGAGGGGCTAATAATAAGTATTTTATGCGATGAGACTTACTACAATCAATAAGTCTGGGTCACTCATATACAATGCAGTCAGTGAGTGAGGGTGTAATAATAGGGTATGGGGACCTGCTACATTCAGCAAGGGAAGCACAGATCTAAAATGACTCCTTGCAGTGAGGAGTCATTGATAAGTGAATATTTGCTGGAGATAACTGGTAGTGAGGACGCAGTAATGGATCATCTGCTTGACCATCGGTCATCTCATTACGCCTTAGTTTACCAGAGAATTTGCTAACCAGAGAATTCACGTTCCAAGCACGCAGCAACTGGCTTCAGCACGCCCTAAAAAACATGGGCCATTTGGGGTACTGTGAATGACAGCATAGCCCTGGATCGGCACATGCTCATTGCGGCTCCTGCACATGTGCAGATCCAAAAACATTGGAGATGTACGTAAACATTGGGTTTACATACATTTCTGAATTAGACCCAAAGACAAAAGACAATGGTGCTACTGTATAATGAATAATAGATGTAGACTTAGTAACACTTTCATAAAAGCTATATAAAAAGAAAATCACACCATATTTGCTTTAGACAGTTGCCAATGTAAAATACAAAACTAGGACAAGCTTTCCTTTATCATGATATTTATAGAATATAGCTTATTTTCATTCACAATGCATGTGACAAAATGGTTATATTTCTGATGACACTTTGTGCTTGTTGTGTTACCTCCGTAGTAGTAATTTAGCTTGCAATCACTCTATTAATATTAATATACTCTTATACTGTTACTATGGGTTTGACGGACAAAGATGCTCAAATACATACACTGCAACATAATAATCATTCATAGCTATAGTATCCACTGCCAAAGTATATTTAGAAAGCAGCCAGATTAATATGGTTGCGTCCTTACTGATTGATATTTATGTTCATATCCAGACTTTAGGTTGTGGCTGCGTTGCGTCATCTGTTCTCAGCAATGGATCTGCCGGAGGACACCTTACTAGCAATCTTGGCTTTGCGATGGCGGTCACTATGGCAGTCTATGCAACTGGAGGAGTGTCTGGTAACAATGTTTAATATTTTTGCAATGAATATTGTTTTCTCAATTGAATCCCGCTATGCTGTGGTACAGAGGCCTTAACTTTTGGCTATACAGTAATAAAATATCAGCCTGACAGCAAACACATTATTACTGAATAAAAAAAATACAGTGGACATTCTCTTCTTGCCTATCATTACCAAGCATGACTTTTATTACTAAGCATCTATAAGGAAATACTAAAGCTAGACTACCCATACATTTGTATATTACAGTATATAATTTTTGAAGTCCTTCAGTTTGTGGTTTGGTCATATCCATATCTTACTTTTACAAACAACTTCCAATTCTATTACCTGTTCCATTTCCCAAAGGTTTATTATTAGTTTGTGGACAGGTTTCTGAATAATCATAGAGTAGGCATGTACAGCAGTGGCTGGGGTGGTGCGGTGGGGTGAGGCAGATCCTTTCTTGTCATACTAATGTTTAAACCAGAGTTTTGTCTATATAATATGTATGAAAAATACCAATAATATATTATAAATATCTTCTTTATATTATTCTAATAATTTTTATAGTCAAAACTCTGGAGTAAAAAGTGTATGGCAGCTACCTTTTCCGCACATATCTGATCAAATCTCACCAAATTTCTTGCAGCATATACTGCTGCATCTGCCCACATGAACCCTTTGGCTAATAAATTGTATGTAAATCTGGCTCTGGTACCAGGGCCATCTTTTCGTATGGGCTCAATGGGCACTTGCCCAAGGGCCCCCAGGAGTATAAGGGCCCTAGACTGATAGCTGTGGGTCCCCTCTTTCCGGGGGTACCATATTTTTTTAAATTGGCCCTAGGGAACCGGCGATATCCAACTTCAAAGCAGTTGTCCCCATCCAAGTCTGTTAATTGCTCTTCCCAGCCAGATATCTCGGGCTCTGTCTGACTTACTGTCTGAGCTGGGACTCTCCACTTTTGGTAGACACTGGCAGCTTGTCTCTGCTGTGCCCAGAACCAGAGATATGAGCCTTCAAGCAGCTGGTCCCTGCTCCAGCTCCACATGCCTAATATGCAGTTTTATATATTCGTTGGTGGATTACTCTGGCTCCTGATCCCTGATCCCCAAGTGCCCAGTACCTCCTGAAAGGAGGGACTCTCTAGTTTTATTATCCCATTCAAAGCTAAGAAATCTATTTCCATAAACTTGAGATATCTGCAGTCAAGCAAGCTGCCCTCTAACCAGAAAATAATGAATATTAAGTCCACTCCACTATCCACCCCTCCCCTACGTATTACACAACCCATACCCCCCTGGAAGTCATGCACCGGGGCCCCTTCATTCAGCCCAATGCCCCCTTCTACAGTTTAGTGTTCTCCCTCTTGCCCCATCTGTGCAGTAAAGGAGTAATTAGCAGATATTACTTCTCCAGGTCCTACATGCTGAGTGGAAGATAGAACACCCACTACCACCTGCAGGATATCAAAGCTGCCACTGATAGCTTCCCCCACCCCTAACACTGGAGGATGGGTAGGGGCCACAGTGCACTGCTGTGCCCAGGGGCCCACACTGCCTTTAAGATGGCCCTGTCTGGTACTAGCCAGTGCTCCCCAGCCATTTAACTTTATGCATGTCCATGATGTACAGTACCTTGATGTGTGCTGGATGAGCCAAGTGACTAAAACATATTCACTTTGTGGTGCTTACTGAGTGTGCTTACTGAATGTGCTTTGTAATTAAGGCCCAAATGTATTAAGCCTTAACAAGAGATAAAGTGGAGATGGATAAAGAGTGATAAATGACCGGCCAATCAGCTTCCTAACTGTCATGTCAAAGGCTCTGTTTGAAAAATGACAGTTATGAGCTGGTTGGCTGGTCATTTATCACTCTTTATGCGCCTCAGATTTATCTCTTGTTAACGCTTAATACATTTGGGCCTTGGGCCCACAATGTATTCGGTATAAACGTAAATTCAAACATTTTATTAAAGATATGATTTAGTAGATCTGTGTCTTTCTATGTAGTTGTTTAGCTAACTGTAGATGCATCAAACCTGTCTTCACTCACACCTAACTAAATAGACCTCTGAGAGTCTGAAAATCAACGTATCCAGAATTGTAGTCAAAGCTGTAGGTATCTAATGTGCTTTATGTAGCCATTACATATCTGCAAGGTTTTCCCTCACAACATTGGTTTTCCCCAAATTGGTGCTTTAGTGACATTTATAAAAAAATTAAAAAAAAGGGTTCGCTGGCTCTGTTAAACAGTCACTAAGGTGCAAATAAATAAAAGTTATGTATACGTGTATATATATTATATACCTATATATACATTTTATATAATATACAATTATTGTAATAAATGAAGTTATAGATAATAGATATGTAAATACCACTGAAAGAAACGTTATACATATGTGTGCGCCAGACTGCTGCCACTGGATACAGGATAGTCACATGTATCACTAGAGGAAAACTCAGTTATAGTTGAATACTTTATTACAGTTGTCTACTGGAATGAAAGAGATGCTTATAGCTGAACCGGAATTGTCATATGGTGATAAGTCAGGTAGATTGTGGGTAACAGCATAATGCCTGTCAAGACTACAGTAACCTCAGCAGCTGGTGTTCAATAATAAAGATCAGAGACCAATAATGGTCAAAAATGTAATTGTATTTATGAATAGAGAAGGTTGTGCTTTAATGTCCCTGTATCACTTAGATGCATATAAATTGGATTTGCAATAATGTGAAAGCACTTGGTTATACAACATGCAATTAAGCAGTAGTAATTCACACTCTGAAAGACAAGCTTACAATTAAGCTATAGCTATAAAAGAGAAAGGAACAAATATCCTGTGCTCTAAATCCAGTACATCCAGCCATAGAGATGCCTTAATGTTTTTTATTATTTATTTATTAATTAACAGTTTCTTTTATAGCGCAGCATATTCCGTTGCACTTTACAAGTGGAACAACAGTAATAGAACAAAACTGGGTATTAACAGACAGACATAGAGGCTTACAATCTATAGGGAAATGAGCATTGATTCACAAGGATAGGTGCTACCTACTGCATAATGATCCTCTTAGATTAGAAAGGTTCTTAATAGGCTGTATGATATGGTCACCCAGCAATGTTGCTCAGGGGTCAGGAGGATGTGAAAGTGAAGAATGACAAAATATATGAAGTTATATGAGGACTGTAGAGAGAGGATGTAATTAGATAGTGAGACATTGAAGGTTGTGTGGGTGGGTCCAGAATTTGATAAGTGTATTTGAAGATGCTTAATATTGTTCATTTCACATTTGTATATCAACTATTGAAAAGTTTAAAGATGGGCAGAGTCCGTGCAATAAGTAAATGTCTTTATTTGAAGGCTTACACCTGATCATCTCTGATCATGAGACATGGAGAAAAAAAAATCTAATTTCAGACAGCACAAAGCTCGGGGTTGACATAAAAAAACAAGTTGTGATGCAGAGATTAGAATAGCGCTAGCTACTGTAAAGAGCACTTCCTGTTTTTGTAGTGAGCATTGGAAGCTTAAAGGGACAGCCTATGCCCAACAACTAGGATCAGTCCAATCACAATTCATGGATATACGAGTTATCCAATTAGGTGAAAGATTTTGACCGAAAAAAACCTCACGCCCAATTTTGTATTACCGTGATTATGCATGCTCCAGATACCCATGGTATTCAATAAAAAAAAAAATGATCAAGGTTTTTTTGTGGACAAAAAAACAACAACTTTGGATACTTACCAGCGTGTTCTGACCAATTTTGTGGTCTCTGTGGCTCCCAGTCATCTCTCCTCCAGCTTTCCATTGCGGAGAAGGATGCTGGGAGGGGAGGTGGCTGCTGGAAGTGGATGGGGTTTCCCTGCTGCTACCTCTGGATCCACGGTAGACGGGGGTGGGGGTGGGAATCACACACAAATACCGGGGTCACACACACACAAGGTCACACACCTGACAGTGGTCTCACAGGCACTCACACATACAGTACTTACACACACTGCTGCTGCAGAAGAGCAGCCTGCTGGGATCCAGAAGAAGAAGACAGCGCTGCAGAAGGTGAATAATTAAGGATTAGTTAAGAAAATTGGAGTCTTCCAATTGCTTAATTAGACATTATGTTGGGGGGAGTGCACGGGGTTCCTGAGCAACTCCCATCAATTTTTCCTAAAAATAACTATTTTAGGAAAATTCAGACTTGCACTGGGGCTGCGAGAAAAAAAGACACAGTGATTTCTATGAAAATCAACGCCTCTCATTTTCTCCCCTTCAGTTGAATAGGAAAAACCCTGCGGCTGCCGGAAAAACCCAGAACCGCTGGGTTTTTAATAATACACTAATGATTGAATTGAAAATTGACAAATTTTCCATCAGATAACTTATTTTTTAATCCTCTAGAATCCTGTGATTGCCCCTAATTAGCATATTGAAGTGGTGCTCATGTGCATGACATTTTAAATAATTAGAGATCTCTGACTTGTTTCTATCATTTTATTAGGAATGATGAAGAACTTCCTTATTATGTATAGTATCTGTATTTACTTTTTAAAGAATAGTGACCTTAAAATCGAGCAAACAGAAATTCTGTGGCTGAAGGCCACAGTGATGAACTCAAAGGTTACAAATCTCTAAAGCTGTAATTTATGATACTAAAAAAGAATACTTCTGTTTTGTAATCCAGAGTCCTTGGATACTCTGTGCTCTTTATACAGCTTGGGAAAGGACATTTTGATAGAAGTTTGTAATAGAAATCAGCAAAAAGTGTGGATCCTTCCATTGCTGCAGAAGTGCTTGGCATTCCAGAGGTTGGTTTGGCATGCTATAGGGTATGCCATTGGAGCACAGTCATGCCCCCTTCCCGAATGCATCCTATTCAACAAAGTTAATTGTTGGAGTGCATGAAAAGGTAACAAAATAAAACATAAATAAAATAGATGCTTTAAACCACTTAACTGACAATTTTCCCCTTCAAAACCGTTCATGAAATTGTTTTTTTAATTTTATTTTAAATGTAATATAGTTTAAAAAGTATTTTTTTAAATAGTTAAATATGATATTATGCACATCTGCAGAACGAATCTCCCCGTCAAAAACTGGGGGAGACATTGGGGTGGCGCATTCACATGTGATCTGCCAGTTAAGTGGTTAAAATAAATAGAAACAGTCACAATTCCTGAAGTAGGAAATACATATTGCACATACCGTAATAGCACATTCCAAGCCTTCTCAGTGTTATATGCTCTGGAACGTCTTTTTTCATACTTCACAGACCAATGTATCTGTGGCGGGAAGTTATATGCTTCTGTTTGGCCCTTTCAAAAGCTTTAACCACACATTTACTTGGATATCAGCTCTGAAGAATCTTGACAGTAACCTAAATAATTATAAGGTGGGTATTAATGGTGTTTGTGAAGAGGGTTCATGGATTTACAGCCATTCTGTAGCTTATGGTCTAAATAGTACACAGCTCTTTCTAGAAGACCTCTTGCAGCATTCCACTAGGTCATTTCTCCAATTCACAGAGTACTGATTGAGTTGCAACTTTTCCAAATATATAGATCTGTAAAGACACTATAAAGAAAGAGGATGCTCCGTACATGTGTGGCTTAGGGGGAGATGTACTAAGCAGTGTAAAGAGTGGAGAAGTGAACCCAGCTGTTCTGTATAATTTTATAGTATGCAAATTATAAATTTCACTTCAGTGCTGATTGGTTGCCATGGGCAACTACTCCACTGGCTCACTCCTCCACTCTTTTCTCTGCTTAGTACATCTCCCTTTACAGCGTCAAATATACCTACATTTCAGAAGCATGCATTCATAAAACAGAATCAAAGTAGAAATTACACAGCTTTATTCCTGTATTTTCATTTTGTGCTGAATATTCACATTCGTGACACATGCCCTTTTCAAATTCACGGTTTCTTGTGCCAAGTAAAACAAAGAAAATGTTACTTCTCAATATTGTATGGCTTACCCTTTTCTGAAACCTCCTCATGCCATACTGCGTAACATGTCCATGGCTCAAACTTGAATAATGATCAGATAACACAGACCAAATGCAAATGGAAATCAAAGATTCTGTGGCCTGCCCTTGCATTTTTACATGTAGATTGCTTCCATATTTCTTATGCAGGGATGCAACTGTATTACAATTGAATATGCCATTAAAAACACTGTATCCTCACATTCTACGCATGCATACAGAAGATCAATATTATGGTCCTTATATTCCAGTTTCAAGCTTTCAGATGTGAAAACATGGCCTTAGTATTAGGAGGTATCATGACCTTCTAAGCATCAATCCTATAACTTTAGAACAGGATGCAATCAACATGCCGGCTGTTTGGGATCCCAGCAGCCGAAATACTGAAGCCGGAATCCTGACCCCCTTTGGAAACTTAACGCCAGAACTCCGAAAGGGCCAGGAGACCGATGCAGGCACCTGTGTGGGGGGGAAGTGGGGGTTAGGGTCAGGCACTAAGGGGGAGGTTAGGGTTAGGCTGCGGGAGCAGAGGATTATGGTTGGGGGTTGGAGAGAGGGAGAAATAGCTTCTACTCACCCCTGTCAGGATTTCATTCATCCGTATCCCAGCGTCAGTATTATGAACGCTGGGATCCTGTGCGCCGGCATTACATACTGATTCCTTTAGAACAGATACAGAGAACTGCATCCAATGCACTGTACAGCATAATAAAAACCTTCCTTGTACAGTTGATTAATATGAAGTAACAGCAGCATTGCATCATCATTATCTACATCCACACAATTAAGCTGGAAGGGATCATCAATCAATTTGTTCCAAAATTATGCCAAGTCATGTTTGTGATTCATGGCACTATAAACACAGTAGTAGCATCCAAACACCTGAAGGCAATTCTTTAATAGGTCTTACAACAGCTTAAACACAGCTGTATGAACAGCCGTGACTATGGCCTATGGGAGTATATACAGTACTTCATTAACAAACCTGCTCCTGAGTCATCTCATTAGCTCATTGTTAAGTTATATAACTGTGTACTTCATAAATAATACAAGTAGTCTTCAATCTTATAGCTGGTAAATGTACTTACTGGAATGCTATTATCTGATATAAATAAGTATGCAAATGTTAATTAATTCTAAAAGATTTTTGGGGAGATGTACTAAGCTTTGGAGAGTAATAAATTGGAGAGAGATAAAGTACCAGCCAATTAGCTCCTAACTAGGCTGTGTTTCAAAAATTGACAGTTAGGAGCTGATTGGTTGGTGCTTTGTCTCTCTCCGCTTTATCACTCTCCAAGGCTTAGTACATCTGCCCATTTATATATAATATTAGTTACCAGCCCATCCAAATGATGGAACAACATAACAGTAATGTCAGCACCAGTGGCTGTGAGCGCCCGAACGGAGCACCACTTGAATTGCTCCATCGGTAGCCATCTAGTGATCACTGGCGTGCAAATCACTTGAATTCCCCCCAGAGAGGCAAGGAGCAGCGTTAACCTTATATTTTATAGGATACTACTTTGTTAGAAATGGCTGTTTTATTATATTCAGGGGCATATTTACTAAGCCTTGGAAAGTGATAAAATGTAAAGAGATAAAGTACTAACCAGTCAGCTACTAATTGTAATTTTCAACCACATTCTGTAACATGGTTGCTGGCTGGGTCCAGGTACTTTTCAGTGGGTGTGGCATAATCACAGGAGGTGTGGCCATGCACCGTTAGAACAAAAAAACAGAAAAAATATATATATTTTAAGCACCTCCCTGGCCACACTGCAGCCCAGCACACAGCAGCGTGTCTGGGCTGAGGAGAAAAGCTGTAGCTGCTGCAGCCAGGTAAGGTGGGGGGGAAGGGGGGGCGGGGGTTAAACCTAGGACCCCACTGGGTGCCTCTATCAGATCTGGGCCCGTGCAATTAGTACCCTCCCCCCCCCCTCTGTGTGCCACTGGTCACCAATAAAACTGCTGGGAGACTATTCTAAGCAACTATTACTGTATATATATATACATACAAATCTAGAAAACCACAGCACTCACCACCCCAGAAGCGGGGTGCAATGTCTGCACTCACCACTCATAGGGTGGGTTGCATGCAGCCCATGGCCACCAACCCAAATATATACAAACAGAAAGTTCAGCACTCACCATAGCAAGCTAAATGGGATGTAGTTATGTTACGCATAACAGATGACGGGATCCCGCCCCCTCGCAGAATGACCCCCATGGTTTTGCCCAACTGCTAACAAATTTGCTGCTGCGATCAACTCTGAATTTCCCCCCTATACCCACTGTCCTATATCTTCTTCTGTTTGCATCTTAATATGTATTATTGTGTCTACTGACTATTCTCTTTTACAATGTCTTTATATTTATTTTTTATCCTCCTTCCATAGGGAAATTGTTTATTTCTTAAATACAGTTTTCTTACCCATTTTATGTAGAACCATGCTGTATTTGTCTTCCATTAGTAGACGTGGCTGGCAAGGAGCTCAGTTGCATTCAATAATTCATACTGTATTTCAGGTTATTCCATTGCTTCGGCACTCACATTCCCACCCTGTGAGAGATTCCCAAAAATTATTTCATTTCACTGAAGTCAGCATTTCTAAAATTGAATACCTTTGTTTTATTGCAGTCCTACTATACTACAATCATCTGTAATGTGCAATATCTTGTCATTTCAGGTGGCCATATCAATCCTGCAGTTTCATTTGCCATGTGTTTAACTGGAAAGTTAGCATGGGTCAAATTTCCTTTCTATGTGGCCGCACAGTTTCTAGGTGCTATTACTGGGTCCGCGGCTGTTTTTGGTGTCTACTATGGTAAGTATGTTTTGTGTACTGTATGAAACACTAAAAAGTTGCTGGGAAAAAAAATCTACTAAGGTATTAGAAGCATCTTTATACTGGATCATTAGTCTGCACACAATATTCAGCCTATCAATTATTGATGAACTAATTACATAATTAAAGGGCATATGTGTTAATAATCGCAGAACTGCAGCAATTATTAGCACTCCGTGTCATTGCAGATATTTTAATTTTTAATGAAAATATCCCCACTATGGGCCTGATTCAGTAAGGATTGGCGTTTCTGCAATCAAATAGTTGCCGCCCAGTAATAGAGAAGAAAATCCCATCATAAAAATTGCGAATGCATCGCAATATGCAGGTTGTTTGCAAAATCAGTTGCAATTACCGGAACAGACAAGGGCCAATATTTACTACGAATTCGAGTTTGTCCGATTTGTGTTTTTTTTTCTAAGTCACAATCCGGGAATTCACTAAGCACCAATCTCAGCAGTGTTTGGACTATTCGTAATGGTTTGATTTGCAAAGTTACGAAATACGAATGAATAGACCATCGGTCAAACACGGCTGTTATTTCATACAATACGGGCATTCACTATTCATTCGTATTTGGGTGTTAGTTTCTGAGTGCTCAAGTGCGGGTCTGTTTTTTTTCGATTCGTTAAAAAAAGCAGCAAAAAAATAGACCTGCTTTTTCCAGTCGAGTTTGGATAGCCATGCACGGATCAGTGAGATCTGTGCATGGTTATCTATGGGAAAGGGTCTGTTTAGTGTAAAATCGGAAAAAAAATTGCGTGGGGTCCCCCCTCCTAAGCACAACCAGTCTCGGGCTCTTTGAGCCGGTCCTGGTTGAAAAAATATGGGGGGGAAAATTACAGGGGTTCCCCCATATTTAATCAACCAGCACCGGGCTCTGCGCCATGTCCTGGTTCCAAAAATACGGGGGACAAAAAGCGTAGGGGTCCACCGTATTTTTGAAACCAGCACCGGGCTCCACTAGCCAGGTACATAATGCCACAGCCAGGGGACACTTTTATACTGGTCCCTGTGGCATTGGCATTACATACCCAACTAGTCACCCCTGGCCGGGGTACCTTGGAGGAGTGGGAACCCCTTAGATCAAGGGGTCTCCCCCTCCAGCCACCCAAGGGCCAGGGGTGAAGCCCGAGGCTGTCCCTCCCATCCAAGGGCGGCGGATGGGGGGCTGATAGCCTTTTGAAAAAATGTGAATATTGTTTTTAGTAGCAGTACTACAAGTCCCAGCAAGCCTCCCCCGCAAGCTGGTACTTGGAGAACCACAAGTACCAGCATGCGGTGGAAAACCGGGCCCGCTGGTACCTGTAGTACTACTACTAAAAAAATCCCCCCAAAAAAACAGGACACACACACCGTGAAAGTATAAATTTATTACATACATGCACACCTCCATACACACATACTTACCTATGTTCCCACGAGGCTCAGTCCTCTTCTCCATGTAGAATCCTTGGGGTACCTGTGAAAAAAATTATACTCACATAATCCAGTGTAGAATCAGACCTTTGTATAATCCACGTACTTGGCAAAATAATAAAACAGAAACCCGACCACGCACTGAAAGGGGTCCCATGTTTACACATGGGACCCCTTTCCCCAACTGTCAGGACCCCCCCTGACTCCTGTCAAAGAGGGTCCCTTCAGCCAATCAGGGAGCGCCACGTCGTGGCACTCTCCTGATTGGCTGTGTGCTCCTGTAGTGTCTGTGAGGCAGCACACGGCACAGATACAATGTAGCGCCTATGTGCTCCATTGTAGCCAATGGTGGCAACTTTGCGGTCAGCGGTTGACCGAAAGTAACCTCACCGCTGACCACAAAGTTCCCACCATTGGCTACAATGGAGCGCATAGGCGCTACATTGTATCTGTAGCGCCTATGCGCTAGAGCTGCAAGATACAGCAATGGTCTACTGTACTGTACAACTATATACTGTTGGTCACTAAAATGCTGCACTGTACTACTATATATACTGCTCACAAAAATGCAGCACAGATATGGAATGGATACTTGCAGTGACACAGAGCTGCAAGATACAGCAATGGCCTACTGTACTGTACAACTATATACTGTTGGTCACCAAAATGCTGCACTGTACTACTATATATACTGCTCACAAAAAAGCAGCACAGATATGGAATGGATACTTGCAGTGACACAGAGCTGCAAGATACAGCAATGGCCTACTGTACTGTACAACTATATACTGTTGGTCACCAAAATGCTGCACTGTACTTCTATATATACTGCTCACAAAAATGCAGCACAGATATGGAATGGATACTTGCAGTGACATAGAGCTGCAAGATACAGCAATGGCCTACTGTACAACTATATACTGTTGGTCACCAAAATGCTAAACTGTACTACTATATATATATACTGCTCACAAAAATGCAGCACAGATATGGAATGGATACTTGCAGTGACACAGAGCTGCAAGATACAGCAATGGCCTACTGTACTGTATTGTACAACTGTATACTGTTAGTCACCACAATGCTGCACTGTAATACTATATATTAGAGATGAGCGGGTTCGGTTTCTCTGAATCCGAACCCGCCCGAACTTCATGGTTTTTTTCACGGGTCCGAGCAGACTCGGATCCTCCCGCCTTGCTCGGTTAACCCGAGCGCGCCCGAACGTCATCATGACGCTGTCGGATTCTCGCGAGACTCGGATTCTATATAAGGAGCCGCGCGTCGCCGCCATTTTCACACGTGCATTGAGATTGATAGGGAGAGGACGTGGCTGGCGTCCTCTCCATTTAGATTAGAAGAGAGAGAGAGAGAGAGAGAGATTGACCTGATTTACTGGAGCTTAGGAGTACTGTAGAAGTGTAGAGAGTGCAGAGTTTACTAGTGACTGACCACAGTGACCACCAGACAGTGCAGTTTTATTTAATATATCCGTTCTCTGCCTGAAAAAAACGATACACACAGTGACTCAGTCACATACCATATCTGTGTGCACTGCTCAGCCCAGTGTGCTGCATCATCTATGTATATATATCTGACTGTGCTCAGCTCACACAGCTTATAATTGTGGGGGAGACTGGGGAGCACTGCAGTGCCAGTTATAGGTTATAGCAGGAGCCAGGAGTACATATTATATTAAAATTAAACAGTGCACACTTTTGCTGCAGGAGTGCCACTGCCAGTGACCTGACCACACTGACCACCAGTATAGTTAGTAGTATACTATATTGTGATTGCCTGAAAAAGTTAAACACTCGTCGTGTGACTTCACTTGTGTGGTGTTTTTTTTTTTATTCTATAAAAAACTCATTCTGCTGACAGACAGTGTCCAGCAGGTCCGTCATTATATAATATATACCTGTCCGGCTGCAGTAGTGATATATATATATTTTTTATATCATTATTTATCATCCAGTCGCAGCAGACACAGTACGGTAGTTCACGGCTGTAGCTACCTCTGTGTCGGCACTCGGCAGTCCATCCATAATTGTATACCACCTACCCGTGGTTTTTTTTTCTTTCTTCTTTATACATACATACTACTACATCTCTTTATCAACCAGTCTATATTAGCAGCAGACACAGTACAGTACGGTAGTTCACGGCTGTAGCTACCTCTGTGTCGGCACTCGGCAGTCCGTCCATAATTGTATACCACCTACCCGAGGTTTTTTTTTCTTTCTTCTTTATACATACATACTACTACATCTCTTTATCAACCAGTCTATATTAGCAGCAGACACAGTACAGTACGGTAGTTCACGGCTGTAGCTACCTCTGTGTCGGCACTCGTCAGTCCGTCCATAATTGTATACCACCTACCCGAGGTTTTTTTTTCTTTCTTCTTTATACATACATACTACTACATCTCTTTATCAACCAGTCTATATTAGCAGCAGACACAGTACAGTACGGTAGTTCACGGCTGTAGCTACCTCTGTGTCGGCACTCGGCAGTCCGTCCATAATTGTATACCACCTACCCGAGGTTTTTTTTTCTTTCTTCTTTATACATACATACTACTACATCTCTTTATCAACCAGTCTATATTAGCAGCAGACACAGTACAGTACGGTAGTTCACGGCTGTAGCTACCTCTGTGTCGGCACTCGGCAGTCCGTCCATAATTGTATACCACCTACCCGTGGTTTTTTTTTCTTTCTTCTTTATACTTATACATACTACTACATCTCTTTATCAACCAGTCTATATTAGCAGCAGACACAGTACAGTACGGTAGTCCACGGCTGTAGCTACCTCTGTGTCGGCACTCGGCAGTCAGTCCATAATTGTATACCACCTACCCGTGGTTTTTTTTTTCTTTCTTCTTTATACTTATACATACTACTACATCTCTTTATCAACCAGTCTATATTAGCAGCAGACACAGTACAGTACGGTAGTCCACGGCTGTAGCTACCTCTGTGTCGGCACTCGGCAGTCCGTCCATAATTGTATACCACCTACCCGTGGTTTTTTTTTCTTTCTTCTTTATACTTATACATACTACTACATCTCTTTATCAACCAGTCTATATTAGCAGCAGACACAGTACAGTACGGTAGTCCACGGCTGTAGCTACCTCTGTGTCGGCACTCGGCAGTCCGTCCATAATTGTATACCACCTACCCGTGGTTTTTTTTTCTTTCTTCTTTATACTTATACATACTACTACATCTCTTTATCAACCAGTCTATATTAGCAGCAGACACAGTACAGTACGGTAGTCCACGGCTGTAGCTACCTCTGTGTCGGCACTCGGCAGTCCGTCCATAATTGTATACCACCTACCCGTGGTTTTTTTTTCTTTCTTCTTTATACTTATACATACTACTACATCTCTTTATCAACCAGTCTATATTAGCAGCAGACACAGTACAGTACGGTAGTCCACGGCTGTAGCTACCTCTGTGTCGGCACTCGGCAGTCCATCCATAATTGTATACCACCTACCCGTGGTTTTTTTTCTTTCTTCTTTATACTAATACATACTACTACATCTCTTTATCAACCAGTCTATATTAGCAGCAGACACAGTACAGTACGGTAGTCCACGGCTGTAGCTACCTCTGTGTCGGCACTCGGCAGTCCGTCCATAATTGTATACCACCTACCCGTGGTTTTTTTTTTCTTTCTTCTTTATACTTATACATACTACTACATCTCTTTATCAACCAGTCTATATTAGCAGCAGACACAGTACAGTACGGTAGTCCACGGCTGTAGCTACCTCTGTGTCGGCACTCGGCAGTCCGTCCATAATTGTATACCACCTACCCGTGGTTTTTTTTTCTTTCTTCTTTATACTTATACATACTACTACATCTCTTTATCAACCAGTCTATATTAGCAGCAGACACAGTACAGTACGGTAGTCCACGGCTGTAGCTACCTCTGTGTCGGCACTCGGCAGTCCGTCCATAATTGTATACCACCTACCCGTGGTTATTTTTTCTTTCTTCTTTATACTTATACATACTACTACATCTCTTTATCAACCAGTCTATATTAGCAGCAGACACAGTACAGTACGGTAGTCCACGGCTGTAGCTACCTCTGTGTCGGCACTCGGCAGTCCGTCCATAATTGTATACCACCTACCCGTGGTTTTTTTTCTTTCTTCTTTATACTTATACATACTACTACATCTCTTTATCAACCAGTCTATATTAGCAGCAGACACAGTACAGTACGGTAGTCCACGGCTGTAGCTACCTCTGTGTCGGCACTCGGCAGTCCGTCCATAATTGTATACCACCTACCCGTGGTTTTTTTTTCTTTCTTCTTTATACTTATACATACTACTACATCTCTTTATCAACCAGTCTATATTAGCAGCAGACACAGTACAGTACGGTAGTTCACGGCTGTAGCTACCTCTGTGTCGGCACTCGGCAGTCCGTCCATAATTGTATACTAGTATCTATCCATCTCCATTGTTTACCTGAGGTGCCTTTTAGTTGTGCCTATTAAAATATGGAGAACAAAAATGTTGAGGTTCCAAAATTAGGGAAAGATCAAGATCCACTTCCACCTCGTGCTGAAGCTGCTGCCACTAGTCATGGCCGAGATGATGAAATGCCAGCAACGTCGTCTGCCAAGGCCGATGCCCAATGTCATAGTACAGAGCATGTCAAATCCAAAACACCAAATATCAGTAAAAAAAGGACTCCAAAACCTAAAATAAAATTGTCGGAGGAGAAGCGTAAACTTGCCAATATGCCATTTACCACACGGAGTGGCAAGGAACGGCTGAGGCCCTGGCCTATGTTCATGGCTAGTGGTTCAGCTTCACATGAGGATGGAGGCACTCAGCCTCTCGCTAGAAAAATGAAAAGACTCAAGCTGGCAAAAGCAGTAGCACCGCAAAGAACTGTGCGTTCTTCGAAATCCCAAATCCACAAGGAGAGTCCAATTGTGTCGGTTGCGATGCCTGACCTTCCCAACACTGGACGTGAAGAGCATGCGCCTTCCACCATTTGCACGCCCCCTGCAAGTGCTGGAAGGAGCACCCGCAGACCAGTTCCTGATAGTCAGATTGAAGATGTCAGTGTTGAAGTACACCAGGATGAGGAGGATATGGGTGTTGCTGGCGCTGGGGAGGAAATTGACCAGGAGGATTCTGATGGTGAGGTGGTTTGTTTAAGTCAGGCACCCAGGGAGACACCTGTTGTCCGTGGGAGGAATATGGCCGTTGACATGCCTGGTGAAAATACCAAAAAAATCAGCTCTTCGGTGTGGAGGTATTTCAACAGAAATGCGGACAACAGGTGTCAAGCCGTGTGTTCCCTTTGTCAAGCTGTAATAAGTAGGGGTAAGGACGTTAACCACCTCGGAACATCCTCCCTTATACGTCACCTGCAGCGCATTCATAATAAGTCAGTGACAAGTTCAAAAACTTTGGGTGACAGCGGAAGCAGTCCACTGACCAGTAAATCCCTTCCTCTTGTAACCAAGCTCACGCAAACCACCCCACCAACTCCCTCAGTGTCAATTTCCTCCTTCCCCAGGAATGCCAATAGTCCTGCAGGCCATGTCACTGGCAATTCTGACGAGTCCTCTCCTGCCTGGGATTCCTCCGATGCATCCTTGCGTGTAACGCCTACTGCTGCTGGCGCTGCTGTTGTTGCTGCTGGGAGTCGATGGTCATCCCAGAGGGGAAGTCGTAAGACCACTTTTACTACTTCCACCAAGCAATTGACTGTCCAACAGTCCTTTGCGAGGAAGATGAAATATCACAGCAGTCATCCTACTGCAAAGCGGATAACTGAGGCCTTGGCATCCTGGGTGGTGAGAAACGTGGTTCCGGTATCCATCATTACTGCAGAGCCAACTAGAGACTTGTTGGAGGTACTGTGTCCCCGGTACCAAATACCATCTAGGTTCCATTTCTCTAGGCAGGCGATACCGAAAATTTACACAGACCTCAGAAAAAGAGTCACCAGTGTCCTAAAAAATGCAGCTGTACCCAATGTCCACTTAACCACGGACATGTGGACAAGTGGAGCAGGGCAGGGTCAGGACTATATGACTGTGACAGCCCACTGGGTAGATGTATGGACTCCCGCCGCAAGAACAGCAGCGGCGGCACCAGTAGCAGCATCTCGCAAACGCCAACTCTTTCCTAGGCAGGCTACGCTTTGTATCACCGCCTTCCAGAATACGCACACAGCTGAAAACCTCTTACGGCAACTGAGGAAGATCATCGCGGAATGGCTTACCCCAATTGGACTCTCCTGTGGATTTGTGGCATCGGACAACGCCAGCAATATTGTGTGTGCATTAAATATGGGCAAATTCCAGCACGTCCCATGTTTTGCACATACCTTGAATTTGGTGGTGCAGAATTATTTAAAAAACGACAGGGGCGTGCAAGAGATGCTGTCGGTGGCCAGAAGAATTGCGGGACACTTTCGGCGTACAGGCACCACGTACAGAAGACTGGAGCACCACCAAAAACTACTGAACCTGCCCTGCCATCATCTGAAGCAAGAAGTGGTAACGAGGTGGAATTCAACCCTCTATATGCTTCAGAGGTTGGAGGAGCAGCAAAAGGCCATTCAAGCCTATACAATTGAGCACGATATAGGAGGTGGAATGCACCTGTCTCAAGCGCAGTGGAGAATGATTTCAACGTTGTGCAAGATTCGGCTGCCCTTTGAACTTGCCACACGTGAAGTCAGTTCAGACACTGCCAGCCTGAGTCAGGTCATTCCCCTCATCAGGCTTTTGCAGAAGAAGCTGGAGACATTGAAGGAGGAGCTAACACGGAGCGATTCCGCTAGGCATGTGGGACTTGTGGATGGAGCCCTTAATTCGCTTAACAAGGATTCACGGGTGGTCAATCTGTTGAAATCAGAGCACTACATTTTGGCCACCATGCTCGATCCTAGATTTAAAGCCTACCTTGGATCTCTCTTTCCGGCAGACACAAGTCTGCTGGGGTTGAAAGACCTGCTGGTGAGAAAATTGTCAAGTCAAGCGGAACGCGACCTGTCAACATCTCCTCCTTCACATTCTCCCGCAACTGGGGGTGCGAGGAAAAGGCTCAGAATTCCGAGCCCACCCGCTGGCGGTGATGCAGGGCAGTCTGGAGCGACTGCTGATGCTGACATCTGGTCCGGACTGAAGGACCTGACAACGATTACGGACATGTCGTCTACTGTCACTGCATATGATTCTCTCACCATTGAAAGAATGGTGGAGGATTATATGAGTGACCGCATCCAAGTAGGCACGTCACACAGTCCATACTTATACTGGCAGGAAAAAGAGGCAATTTGGAGGCCATTGCACAAACTGGCTTTATTCTACCTAAGTTGCCCTCCCACAAGTGTGTACTCCGAAAGAGTGTTTAGTGCCGCCACTCACCTTGTCAGCAATCGGCGTACGAGGTTACATCCAGAAAATGTGGAGAAGATGATGTTCATTAAAATGAATTATAATCAATTCCTCCGCGGAGACATTGACCAGCAGCAATTGCCTCCACAAAGTACACAGGGAGCTGAGATGGTGGATTCCAGTGGGGACGAATTGATAATCTGTGAGGAGGGGGATGTACACGGTGATATATCGGAGGATGATGATGAGGTGGACATCTTGCCTCTGTAGAGCCAGTTTGTGCAAGGAGAGATTAATTGCTTCTTTTTTGGGGGGGGTCCAAACCAACCCGTCATATCAGTCACAGTCGTGTGGCAGACCCTGTCACTGAAATGATGGGTTGGTTAAAGTGTGCATGTCCTGTTTTGTTTATACAACATAAGGGTGGGTGGGAGGGCCCAAGGACAATTCCATCTTGCACCTCTTTTTTCTTTTATTTTTCTTTGCGTCATGTGCTGTTTGGGGAGGGTTTTTTGGAAGGGACATCCTGCGTGACACTGCAGTGCCACTCCTAAATGGGCCCGGTGTTTGTGTCGGCCACTAGGGTCGCTTATCTTACTCACACAGTCAGCTACCTCATTGCGCCTCTTTTTTTCTTTGCGTCATGTGCTGTTTGGGGAGGGTTTTTTGGAAGGGACATCCTGCGTGACACTGCAGTGCCACTCCTAGATGGGCCCGGTGTTTGTGTCGGCCACTAGGGTCGCTTATCTTACTCACACAGTCAGCTACCTCATTGCGCCTCTTTTTTTCTTTGCGTCATGTGCTGTTTGGGGAGGGTTTTTTGGAAGGGCCATCCTGCGTGACACTGCAGTGCCACTCCTAGATGGGCCCGGTGTTTGTGTCGGCCACTAGGGTCGCTAATCTTACTCACACAGCTACCTCATTGCGACTCTTTTTTTCTTTGCGTCATGTGCTGTTTGGGGAGGGTTTTTTGGAAGGGACATCCTGCGTGACACTGCAGTGCCACTCCTAAATGGGCCCGGTGTTTGTGTCGGCCACTACGGTCGCTAATCTTACTCACACAGCTACCTCATTGCGCCTCTTTTTTTCTTTGCGTCATGTGCTGTTTGGGGAGGGTTTTTTGGAAGGGACATCCTGCGTGACACTGCAGTGCCACTCCTAAATGGGCCCGGTGTTTGTGTCGGCCACTAGGGTCGCTTATCTTACTCACACAGTCAGCTACCTCATTGCGCCTCTTTTTTTCTTTGCGTCATGTGCTGTTTGGGGAGGGTTTTTTGGAAGGGACATCCTGCGTGACACTGCAGTGCCACTCCTAGATGGGCCCGGTGTTTGTGTCGGCCACTAGGGTCGCTAATCTTACTCACACAGCTACCTCATTGCGCCTCTTTTTTTCTTTGCGTCATGTGCTGTTTGGGGAGGGTTTTTTGGAAGGGACATCCTGCGTGACACTGCAGTGCCACTCCTAAATGGGCCCGGTGTTTGTGTCGGCCACTACGGTCGCTAATCTTACTCACACAGCTACCTCATTGCGCCTCTTTTTTTCTTTGCGTCATGTGCTGTTTGGGGAGGGTTTTTTGGAAGGGACATCCTGCGTGACACTGCAGTGCCACTCCTAAATGGGCCCGGTGTTTGTGTCGGCCACTAGGGTCGCTTATCTTACTCACACAGTCAGCTACCTCATTGCGCCTCTTTTTTTCTTTGCGTCATGTGCTGTTTGGGGAGTGTTTTTTGGAAGGGCCATCCTGCGTGACACTGCAGTGCCACTCCTAGATGGGCCCGGTGTTTGTGTCGGCCACTAGGGTCGCTAATCTTACTCACACAGCTACCTCATTGCGCCTCTTTTTTTCTTTGCGTCATGTGCTGTTTGGGGAGGGTTTTTTGGAAGGGACATCCTGCGTGACACTGCAGTGCCACTCCTAAATGGGCCCGGTGTTTGTGTCGGCCACTAGGGTCGCTAATCTTACTCACACAGCTACCTCATTGCGCCTCTTTTTTTCTTTGCGTCATGTGCTGTTTGGGGAGGGTTTTTTGGAAGGGACATCCTGCGTGACACTGCAGTGCCACTCCTAGATGGGCCAGGTGTTTGTGTCGGCCACTAGGGTCGCTTAGCTTAGTCATCCAGCGACCTCGGTGCAAATTTTAGGACTAAAAATAATATTGTGAGGTGTGAGGTATTCAGAATAGACTGAAAATGAGTGGAAATTATGGTTTTTGAGGTTAATAATAATATGGGATCAAAATGACCCCCAAATTCTATGATTTAAGCTGTTTTTTAGGGTTTTTTGAAAAAAACACCCGAATCCAAAACACACCCGAATCCGACAAAAAAAATTCGGTGAGGTTTTGCCAAAACGCGGTCGAACCCAAAACACGGCCGCGGAACCGAACCCAAAACCAAAACACAAAACCCGAAAAATTTCAGGCGCTCATCACTACTATATATACTGCTCACAAAAATGCAGCACAGATATGGAATGGATACTTGCAGTGACACAGAGCGGCAAGATACAGCAATGGCCTACTGTACTGTACAACTATATACTGTTGGTCACCAAAATGCAGCACACTGAGCACAGATATTTGCAGCATACTGAGCACAGATATGGAGCTTTTCAGGCAGAGACCGTAGATATTTGCAGCACACTGAGCACAGATATTTGCAGCACACTGAGCACAGATATTTGCAGCACACTGGGCACAGATATGGAGCTTTTCAGGCAGAGAACGTAGCCACATCCTCTCCATTCAATCTCCAATGCACGAGTGAAAATGCCGGCGACGCGCGGCTCTTTATATAGAATACGAATCTCGCTAGAATCCGACAGCGGGATGATGACGTTCGGCCGCGTTCTGGTTAACCAAGCAAGGCGGGAAATCCGAGGCTGCCTCGGAACCGTGTAAAATAGGTGAAGTTCGGGGGGGTTCGGATCTCGACGAACCGAACCCGCTCATCTCTAATATATACAGTACTCAAATCTTTGCACAAGAAGGCAGCAGACACAATAAAGCAATAGTCAGATATTATTATAGTCATTTGGGTATATGGGGTCTGTTCATAAAGCAGTGAAAAGAGTGGAGAAGTGAGCCAGTGGAGAAGCTGCCCATGGCAACCAATCAGCTGCTCCGTACAATTGTATAGTATAGTATTGTATAGTATGCAAATTGTAAATGTTACTTTACGTTGCTGATTGGTTGCCATGGCCAACTTCTCCACTGGCTCACTTCTCCACCCTTTTCACTGCTTCATGAATAGACCCCATGGTTTTTAAAAATCATTACGGGTGGAGCTCCCTGTCATAGAAAACTACTGTTCTTCTTTATTTAAAACAAATTTGGGTTGTGTTTTGCAGATGCTTTAATGAAGCATACAGACGGAGTTTTTACAGTGAATGGACCAAATGCTACAGCGCACATTTTTGCAACATATCCATCGCCATATCTTTCAACACTGAATGGACTTGCAGATCAAGTAAGTTCACTGGTGTGGTTATATATAGGAACTTGTAAGGTGTTATACAGGATTTCACCTGTTGCAACATGTTGTATTCTGAACGTACCACTTATTTTCCTTTAGCAATAAACTGTAGTGATTTAAAGGATTAGTTCATAATGGCATGCTTTTTTAGGGTTTATATTTGCAAGTATAATCCCTATTGTATGAACAGTTGTGAGCTTGAAGCACTATATTAAAGAGTATATATAGCACTTACCTTCACTGCAGTGTTTTACTGTTTTCCACTGTGGGAGGGGGGTTTCACACAGCCATTAGGTGTCTTGTATGCAACTAGTTACAAGCAACACTAGTACCAAGAAAACTATACATAGGATAAAAGTTATTTCTGCACATTGGGGGTCCAATTTATTAATAAATCCTGCCCTTAACACATGTTGAATCTGCACCTTCCACAAGTTTAGGGACAGAATTATGGGCCTAATTCATACCTAATCGCTGGGCTGCTAATTGTCTGTCCTGCGTTCAGATAGTCGCCGCCCAAGGGGAGTGTATATTCACCTGTGCAACAGTGCGATCGCATGTGCACGCCGTGCCTCAGTCAGTGGACAGCTGCAAATCCGTTCACACCTCACTCACCATCGAATGTTTTTACCATTGTGTGCAGTTTGTACATCCCAGGACTTACTCCTACAATGCGATGAGAACAGGCTGATCGGGTCAGGAGCTGACGTCACATTTCCTCTCTGAAAACCCTTGGGAACGCCTGCGTTTTCCCTGACACTCCTTGAAAATGGTCAGTTACCACCCACAAACGGCCTCTTCCTGTCAATCAGTATGCAAATGGTTGTGCGATTGAAATTTTTGCTGTGTTGTTTGGCAACGCGCATGTGCATTGCAGTTCATACGCATGCGCAGTCTATCGATAATCGCCCTCTGTGCGAAAATGCACAGCAGCGATCAGGTTTGAATCGAGCCCTAAGTGCCATTGGCAAAGCCGTAACTATACATTTCTCTGACGTCCTAGTGGATGCTGGGAACTCCGTAAGGACCATGGGGAATAGCGGCTCCGCAGGAGACTGGGCACAACTAAAGAAAGCTTTAGGTCACCTGGTGTGCACTGGCTCCTCCCACCATGACCCTCCTCCAAGCCTCAGTTAGATTTTGTGCCCGGCCGAGGTTGGATGCACACTAGGGGCTCTCCTGAGCTTCTAGAAAGAAAGTATAGAATTAGGTTTTTTATTTTCAGTGAGACCTGCTGGCAACAGGCTCACTGCAGCGAGGGACTAAGGGGAGAAGAAGCGAACCTGCCTGCTTGCAGCCAGCTTGGGCTTCTTAGGCTACTGGACACTATTAGCTCCAGAGGGATCGACCGCAGGCCCAGCCTTGGTGTTCGGTCCCGGAGCCGCGCCGCCGTCCCCCTTACAGAGCCAGAAGCAAGAAGAGGTCCGGAAAATCGGCGGCAGAAGACATCAGTCTTCACCAAGGTAGCGCACAGCACTGCAGCTGTGCGCCATTGCTCCTCATACACACTTCACACTCCGGTCACTGAGGGTGCAGGGCGCTTGGGGGGGGCGCCCTGAGCAGCAATAAAAACACCTTGGCTGGCAAAAATACCACAATATATAGCCCCAGAGGCTATATATGTGGTAAATACCCCTGCCAGAATCCAGAAAAAAGCGGGAGAAAAGTCCGCAAAAAAGGGGCGGAGCTATCTCCCTCAGACACACTGGCGCCATTTTCTCTTCACAGTGCAGCTGGAAGAAAGCTCCCCAGGCTCTCCCCTGTAGTTTTCAGGCTCAAAGGGTTAAAAAGAGAGGGGGGGCACTAAATTTAGGCGCAATATCATATATACAAGCAGCTATTGGGGAAATTTCACTCAGTTATAGTGTTAATCCCCACATTATATAGTGCTCTGGTGTGTACTGGCATACTCTCTCTCTGTCTCCCCAAAGGGCTTTGTGGGGTCATGTCCTCAGTCAAAGCATTCCCTGTGTGTGTGCGGTGTGTCGGTACGGCTGTGTCGACATGTTTAATGAGGAGGCTTATATGGTGACGGAGCAGATGCCGATAAATGTGATGTCGCCACCTGTGGGGCCGACACCAGAGTGGATGGTTAGGTGAAAGGTATTAACCGACAGTGTCAACTCCTTACATAAAAGGGTGGATGACGTAACAGCTGTGGGACAGCCGGCTTCTCAGTCCGCGCCTGCCCAGGCGTCTCAAAGGCCATCAGGGGCTCAAAAACGCCCGCTCACTCAGATGGCAGACACAGATGTCGACACGGAGTCTGACTCCAGTGTCGACAAGGTTGAGACATATACACAATCCACTAGGAACATCCGTGACTTGATCCCGGCAATA
This sequence comes from Pseudophryne corroboree, assembly GCF_028390025.1. NCBI lineage: Eukaryota > Metazoa > Chordata > Amphibia > Anura > Myobatrachidae > Pseudophryne > Pseudophryne corroboree. The sequence goes on from NC_086449.1 coordinate 298,497,914, forward strand.
AAAAAAATGTGTTACACATTTCTGACATTAACCCTCAAAAAATGGGTTTTTATGTTGGGGAGAAAAAGCAGGCAGTGTTTTGTTCCCCCATCAGATGAATGAATGAAGTGTGTGAAAAGCGTGGGTTCCCCCCGATAAGAAACTGGTCATTTCTAAAAAGTTACTGATGGCGTACCCTTTCCCGCCAGAGGATAAGTTACGCTGGGAGATATCCCCTAGGGTGGATAAGGCGCTGACACGGTTGTCAAAAAAGGTGGCACTGCCGTTTTAGGAACGGCCACTTTGAAGGTACCTGTTGATAAAAAGCAGGAGGCTATCCTGAAGTCTGTATTTACACACTCAGGTACTAGACTGAGACCTGCAGATCGTGCTGCTGCAGCGTGGTCGGTGACCCTGTCAAACATGAAAACATATTAAAGACGTCGTCTTATATATGAGGGATGCACAGAGGGATATTTTGCCGGCTGGCATCCAAAATGAATGTAATGTCCATTCTGTCAGGAGGGTATTAGAGACCTGTCACTGGACAGGTGATGCTGACTTTAAAAGGCGCATAGAGATTCTGCCTTATAAGGGTGAGGAATTATTTGGGGATGGTCTCTGGGACCTCGTATCCATAGCAACAGCTGGGAAGAAATATTTTTACCTCAGGTTTCCTCACAGACTAAGAAAGCACTGTATTATCAGGTACAGTCCTTTCGGCTTCAGAAAAGCAAGCGGGTCAAAGGCGCTTCCTTTCTGTACAGAGACATGGGAAGAGGGAAAAAGCTGCACCAGTCAGCCTGTTCCGAAAATCAAAATTCTTCTCTCGCTTCCTCTGAGTCCACAGCATGACGCGGGGGCTCCACAGGTGTAGCCAGGTACGGTGGGGGGCCGTCTCAAAAATTTCAGCGATCAGTGGGCTCGCTCACAGGTGGATCCCTGTTTCATTCAAGTAGTATTTCAGGGGTACAAGCTGGAATTCGAGATGTCTCCCCCCCGCCGTTTCCTCAAATATGCCTTGCCGACAACTCCCTCAGGCAGGGAGGCTGCGCTAGAGGCAATTAATAAGCTGTATTCCCAGCAGGTAATACTCAAGGTGCCCCTACTTCAACAAGGACGGGGTTACTATTCCACACGGTTTGGGGTACCGAAACCGCATGGTTCGGTGTGACCCATTTTATATTTAAAATCCTTGAACACATACATAAAAAAATTCAAGTTCAAGATGGAATCGCTCAGGGCGGTTATTGCAAGCCTGGACGAGGGGGATTACATGGGATCCCGGGACATCAAGGATGCTTACCTGCATGTCCCCATTTACCATCCTCGCCAGGAGTACCTCAGATTTGTGGTACAGGATTACCATTACCAAGTCCAGACACTGCCGTTTTGACTGTACATGGCACAGAGGGTGTTTACCAAGGTAATGGCCGAAATGATGATACTCCTTCGAAAAAAGGGAGTTTTAATTATCCCGTACTTGGACAATCTCCTTATAAGAGCAAGGTCCAAGGAGCAGTTGCCAGTCGGGGTAGCACTATTTTGGAAAGTGCTACAACAGCACGGTTGGATTCTAAACAGTCCAAATTCACAGCTGGTTCCTACGACACGTCTACTGTTCCTGGGGATGGTTCTGGACACAGAACAGAATTAAGTGTTTCTCCCGGAGGAGAAAGCCAAGGAGCTATCATCTCTAGTCAGAGACCTCCTGAAGCCAAAACAGGTATCGGTGCATCATTGCACGCGAGTCCTGGGAAAAATGGCAGCTTCCTACGAAGCAATCCCATTCGGCAGGTTCCATGCAAGAACTTTTTAGTGGGACCTGTTGGACAAGTGGTCCGGATCACATCTTCAGATGCATCGGCTGATAACCCTGTCTTCAAGGACCAGGGTATCTCTACTGTGGTGGCTGCAGAGTGCCCATCTTCAAGAGGGCCGCAGGTTCGGCATACAGGACTAGGTCCTAGTGACCATGGATGCCAGCCTTTGAGGCTGGGGGGCAGTCACACAGGGAAGAAACTTCCAGGGACTTTGGTCAAGTCAGGTGACTTCCCTACACATAAATATTCTGGAACTGAGGGCCATTTACAATGCCCTGAGTCAGGCAAGGCCTCTGCTTCAAAACCAGCCGGTACTGATCCAATCAGACAACATCACGGCAGTCGCCCATGTAAACCAACGGGGCGGCACAAGAAGCAGGATGGCGATGGCAGAAGCCACAAGGATTCTCCGATGGGCGGAAAATCACGTGTTAGCACTGTCAGCAGTGTTCATTCCCGGAGTGGACGACTGGGAAGCAGATCTTCTCAGCAGACACGACCTCCACCCGGGAGAGTGGGGATTTCATCCAGAAGTCTTCCAAAGGATTGTACACCATTGGGAAAGGCCACAGGTGGACATGATGGCGTCCTGCCTCAACAAAAAGCTATAAAAGATATTGCGCCAGGTCAAGGGACCCTCAGGCGATAGCTGTGGACGCTCTGGTAACACCGTGGGTGTACCAGTCGGTTTATGTGTTCCTCCCTCTGCCTCTCATACAAAAGGTACTGAGAATAATAGGAAGGCGAGGAGTAAGAACGATACTCGTGGTTCCGGATTGGCCAAGAAGAGCTTGGTACCCAGAACTTCAAGAAATTATATCAGAGGACCCATGGCCTCTGCCGCTCAGACAGGACCTGCGGCAGCAGGGGCCCTGTCTGTTCCAAGACTTACCGCGGCTACGTTTTGACGGCATGGCGGTTGAACGCCGGATCCTAAAGGAAAAGGGCATTCCGGAGGAAGTCATTCCTACGCTGATTCAAGCCAGGAAAGATGTAACTGCAAAACATTATCACCGCATATGGCGGAAATATGTTGCTTGGTGTGAGGCCAAAAAAGGCCCCAACAGAGGAATTTCAACTAGGTCGATTTCTGCATTTCCTACAAGCAGGAGTGTCTATGGGCCTAAAATTAGGCTCCATTAAGATACAGATCTCGGCTCTGTCGATTTTCTTCCAGAAAGAACTAGCTTCAGTACTTGAAGTTCAGACATTGTAAAAGGAGTGCTGCATATTCAGCCCCCGGTTGTGCCTCCAGTGGCACCTTGGGTTCTCAACGTGGTGTTGAGTTTCTTAAAATCACATTGGTGTGAGCCACTAAAAACCGTGGATCTAAAATATCTCACGCAGAAAGTGGTCATGTTATTGGCCTTGGCTTCGGTCAGGCGTGTATCAGAATTGGCGGCTTTGTCATATAAAAGTCCTTATCTGATTTTCCATATGGATAGGGCAGAATTGAGGACTCGTCCCCAGTTTCTCCCTAAGGTGGTATCAGCTTTTCACTTGAACCAACCTATTGTAGTGCCTGCGGCTACTAGGGACTTGGAGGATTCCAAGTTACTGGACGTAGTCAGGGCCTTGAAAAATTATGTTTCCAGGACGGCTAGAGTCAGGAGAACTGACTCGCTGTTTATCCTGTATGCACCCAACAAACTGGGTGCTCCTGCTTCTAAGCAGACTATTGCTCGCTGGATTTGTAGCACAATTCAGCTGGGCGCATTCTGCGGCTGGACTACCGCAGCCAAAATCTGTAAAAGCCCATTCCACAAGGAAGGTGGGCTCATCTTGGGCAGCTGCCCGAGGGGTCTCGGCTTTCCAACTTTGCCGAGCTGCAACTTGGTCAGGGGCAAACACGTTTGCTAAATTCTACAAAATTGATACCCTGGCTGAGGAGGACCTGGAGTTCTCTCATTCGGTGCTGCAGAGTCATCCGCACTCTCCCGCCCGTTTGGGAGCTTTGGTATAATCCCCATGGTCCTTACGGAGTTCCCAGCATCCACTAGGACGTCAGAGAAAATAAGATTTTACTCACCGGTAAATCTATTTCTCGTAGTCCGTAGTGGATGCTGGGCGCCCATCCCAAGTGCGGATTGTCTGCAATACTTGTATATAGTTATTGCCTAACTAAAGGGTTATTGTTGAGCCATCTGTTGAGAGGCTCAGTTATATTCATACTGTTAACTGGGTATAGTATCACGAGTTATACGGTGTGATTGGTGTGGCTGGTATGAGTCTTACCCGGGATTCAAAATCCTTCCTTATTATGTCAGCACAGTGTCCTAACTGAGGCTTGGAGGAGGGTCATGGTGGGAGGAGCCAGTGCACACCAGGTGACCTAAAGCTTTCTTTAGTTGTGCCCAGTCTCCTGCGGAGCCGCTATTCCCCATGGTCCTTACGGAGTTCCCAGCATCCACTACGGACTACGAGAAATAGATTTACCGGTGAGTAAAAACTTATTTTTGGTGCCCTGTGTCAAAAGAACATTAGTGCCTCCCCCTCATATTTTGGATAGGGACAGCGCACACCAAAGGAAAAGGGGCATGGTCTCACAGGAAAAGGGGCATGGTGCCACAATACTACCCCCAATTCAAATTACGCCACAGTAGTGCAACCTCATTAACACTACACCACGCAGTAGTGCCCCTTATTCATGTTATGTCACAGAATAGTGACCCTTAGTCACATTACATCGCACAATAATGGCCCTCATTCCGAGTTGATCGGTCGCAAGGCGAATTTAGCAGAGTTACACACGCTAAGCCGCCGCCTACTGGGAGTGAATCTTAGCTTCTTAAAATTGCGACCGATGTATTCGCAATATTGCGATTACTAACTACTTAGCAGTTTCTGAGTAGCTCCAGACTTACTCTGCCTGTGCGATCAGTTCAGTGCTTGTCGTTCCTGGTTGACGTCACAAACACACCCAGCGTTCGCCCAGGCACTCCCACCGTTTCCCCGGCCACTCCTGCGTTTTTTCCGGAAACGGTAGCGTTTTCAGCCACACGCCCCTGAAACGCCGTGTTTCCGCCCAGTAACACCCATTTCCTGTCAATCACATTACGATCGCCGGAGCGAAGAAAAAGCCGTGAGTAAAAATACTTTCTTCATAGTAAAGTTACTTGGCGCAGTCGCAGTGCGAACATTGCGCATGCGTACTAAGCGGATTTTCACTGCGATGCGATGAAAAATACCGAGCGAACAACTCGGAATGAGGGCCAATAGTTCCCTTTATTAACATTATAACACACAGTATTACCACTTATTCACATTATGCCCCACATATTATCCCTTATACACAGTATGCCACACAGTAGTGCCCCGTATTGACAATAAAAAACACTAGTCCTGCTGCTAGATCAGGCTCAGACAGGGGTGGGTGGGTGGGGACATTAGAATTCTACTATTAAAGTACAATAGATCTGTGCTCTGCAGGGGCTTCTATTCTTGGACATCACCAAAATGATGAACAATGACAAAAGTGGCTGACACTGTGATGACCCATCCGATCTATACACTAGAGCCCTTGCTATTATGACTTTAGGCTGTACAATATTAACATACTTAATTTAACTAAAGGTCTGAGGCTGGTTAACTATCAGTGTAACCCATGCCACTCATTCTCTCTAAAAGAGATTGCCAGCCCATCTGGCAACTGTTATGAAATGCAGTAATGCGATGCAATGCTGACAACCAAGTACATTTTAACTATATTGTCCCATTAACAGTACATTGGCATTTCCCAAACGGTTTAACACTACAATATATTTCCCAGGTAACCTAAGGTAAAATGTCTAATGTGTTATAATCATTAGTGTATGGGCCTCTTCTTCCCCTCCCACTCCTGCAGGGTGATTCACCCCGCCGCTGCCTCACTGACACTGCCACTGTTCCCACCACTCCTCAGTACGTCTCTTCCTTCCTGGGAGCTGCAAGGTGGAGCTCTGGATCTCAAGCTCCGAACACTGCTGACATCTGAGAAGTGACAGGTTGCACCGCTAAAAAAAATTACAGCGGGAGACCGGCTAATGGACATGGTGGCCGGCACTAACTGCACCACCCTAGTTATGGCCCTGGTCATTGGAATGTAAGAATACAGAAAGCAGGAGAAATCTGCTTTCCACTCACCAGTTCTCGCAGCTGCTGTTCCTGTACTTTTCAACACAATATTTAACAAGATATGGTATGGTATGCAATGCATAATTTTCCAGATCTTACATTTGTGAACTAAAGCCATCTTAGATGGCAATAGTTTGTTATACCATCAGTGCAGCAACCCTCTCCAATGGGCTGAAGCTGTTTACAATTCCAATTGCATTTTTTTCACACTGTGCATGAGATATGCAGCAATAAGCATAAGCAAACGCAGGGGGGGGGGGGGGGTTCTGGTTGCCCGGAAACCCCTCTCCTCTTGGCAACTGCCTTAAATTATGACAATAGCAATGATATATAATACAATTACTAGAGCTGCTGTCACATCATGCAGTTTAAGGGACAGCGCAGAGCTGCTGCGCATGCCCTGTATAGCAGCTTCATCTACCAAGTTTGCTGTGTTTGGATCTTTGGGGGTAATTCAGAGCTGATCGCAGCAGCAAATTTGTTAGCAGTTGGGTAAAACTATGTGCACTGCAGGTGTGGCAGATATAACATTTGCAGAGAGAGTTAGATTTGGGTGAGTTATTTTGTTTCTGTGCAGGATAAATACTGTCTGCTTTATTTTTACACTGCAATTTAGATTTCAGTTTGAACACACCCCACCCAAAATCTCTCTCTGCACATGTTATATCTGCCTCCTCTACAGTGCACATGGTTTTGCCCAACTGCTAACAAAGTTCCTGCTGCGATCAACTCAGAATTACCCCCATGGTTTTGCCCATTTGCTAACAAATTTGCTGCTGCGATCAACTCTGAATTAGGCCCTTAGTCCTCAGTCAGTGCACTGGACCAGAGAGCAGCTACCATGTAGAAGAGACAGGAACCTTATAATGATATGGGAGAATGTGTGCTTAGAAAGTGCAGTACTTGTTCTATTATGTTTGTGTATTTATTATGGTTTGTTTAACCTTTTCCTGACCACTTATTTATATTATTTAAATGTTTGATACAGACTATACTATAGACCATCTATAATGTTAAATATTAATACTGTATTCTATACCGTATCCAATGTATAAAAAGATCAATCTGAACCTTAATGTCCAGGGTCTGTAAATTCTTCTACCGCCTTAATCCCCTTGGTTTTTACAGTTCTGCTTTTCTGTTCATCTAATACAAGATACAGGTTGAGTATCCCTTATCCAAAATGCTTGGGACCAGTAGTATTTTGGATATCGGATTTTTACGTATTTCGGAATAACTGCATACAATAATGAAATATTGTGGGGATGGGACATAAGTCTAAGCACAGAATGCATTTATGTTTCATATACACCTTATACACACAGCCTGAAGGTAATTTTAGCCAATATTTATAATAACTTTGTGCATTAAGCAAAGTGTGTGTACATTCACACAATTAATTTATGTTTCATGTACTCCTTATACACACAGCTTGAAGGTCATTTAATACAATATTTTTAATACCTTTGTGTAGTAAACAAAGTTTGTGTACATTGAGCCACCAGAAAACAAAGGTTTCACTATCTCACTCTCACTCAAAAAATTCCGTATTTCGGAATATTCCGTATTTCGGAATATTTGGATATGGGATACTCAACCTGTATTGTGACAAAGTTATATCTTGTCTCTTTTTACAGATTCTCTCAACTGCAGTGTTGCTGATTATCATATTTGCCTTATTTGACAAAAAGAACTTAGCAGTTCCTAAGGGACTAGAGCCAATCGCAATTGGTCTTCTCATTCTGCTACTAGGACTGTCACTGGGATTAAACTGTGGAGGAGCTATGAACCCAGCTAGAGACTTAGGTCCACGGATTTTCACTGCACTGGCCGGATGGGGCTTTGAAGTCTTCACGTAAGTAATCTCAGTGGTTGTGACAATGCTGCAGTTACCATATAACTCTAAAGGGACACACACCCAAAGCAACACAATTCAGGGATATAACAGGTTGCTACATTTTATTCACCAATACTTTTCTTTTTTCTTCACTGTCAGGGCGAGTTGCCCACTTGTCACCCAGAATTAGAAAAGATTGGGCACATTAATTTTTTTTTCTTCACATCACCACTATTTTAAAATCAAGTATAAACTGTGGGGCCCATATATTAAGGAGAGATAAGGGGTCCAAACAAAAAAGGCAATTAAAAATTCCTGTACATATTGCTTCTCGATATGCATTAACTAAAGGGGTTTCTCTACCTTCAGCCTGCTAGTGCTGACAGCAAGCTACAATATGACGCTGCCATTGGTACCTGCGCAGGTACATGCAGTGAGGGTAGGCAGGGGAGATATAGCCTCCTATGTCATACTCCCTGTCAAACTCCTAAGATTTTATATAAAAAAACGATTAGAATAATACAAAGAAGATATTTATAACATAAACAACTTCTTTGTTTATCGTAATCCTTTTTATAGCTAACACTCCCCAGCTTTGCGGAGATCCCTGGAGCTGCAGGGAGACGAGAGATGAGGCAGCAATATTTCTGCCTCAGTTCTACAGTCAGACACTGCTTTGCAGAGCTGGTGGCGGGGCCACACCATGGGCAGTAATGCTGCACAGAACGGGAGCTAATAGAGGCATGCCTCTGAGTGTGGGAGTATGCCTTGTGCACTGGTGGACACTTGGGTGTGTCATGTGACCAGGAAGTGCACTGTAGACTAATCTCAGTAAGCAGCAGCAACAGAAGACACACAGATGCAGGTAGGAGACTCAATGGACACTGGTGGTAATTCAGATCTGAATGCAGCAGCAAATTTGTTAGCTAATGGCCAAAACCATGTGCACCGCAGGGGGGCAAGATATAACATATGCAGAGAGAGTTAGATTTGGGTGGGTTATTTTGTTTCTGTGCAAGGTAAATACTGGCTGCTTTATTTTTACACTGCAAGTTAGATTTCAGTTTGAACACACCCCACCCAAATCTAACTCTCTCTGCACATGTTATATCTGCCCCCTGCAGTGCACATGATTATGCCCATTAGCTAACAAATTTGCTGCTGCGATCAGGTGTGAATTAGGCTCACTGTAGCTTAGTGTAGTGAGGGGAGAGTTACAGTAAGTAGGAGGTGAGACAGGCTCCCAGCATTCAGACACATCCCCATATCTGCCTCCCCAGCCACTTCATATCACTGCACATCATTGACCCTGCGTCTATGCAGATTACTGATAATTGGGAAACTGCACAGGTGATTGCACAAGTAATTACTACTGAATGAGGGCAGTTGTCTGGCTTTTTTTAGTAAATATCACTGTAGCCATCTCCTGCTTCAGGCGAAGCAGAAGCATCATTACCTCCACAGTGAGTGGCAGTTTAGTACATGGAACCTAGTGGAAAAGGTCAAAAGTTACTGCAATTTCTAGCTCTACCTGTCCCCTGTCCCTAAACATCTGCCAGCAAATAAAGTAGAAATGTTACATCTGCATAGTAAGTACTGTTCCACTCACTGGCGTATCTATAATGGGTGCAGTGTGTGCTGTGCACACGGGCCCCTGGGTACAGAGGGGGCCCCCACCGCATACACTGCACCCATTTCTTCTATACTCACCTTTCCGGTGTCCATCAGTGACTGTGTGTGGGCCCCCTCCTCTCCCGTAGCCGCCACTGCTGCTGTTAGCGCTCTCAGCACTGAGACTCTGGCACAGTGCTGCGCCCATTTTTCTGGAGGGGGCCCACACACAGAGACTGCACACAGGTCCCCTCCTCTCTAGAAATGCCTCTGGTTCCACTTCTACTATATATATATATATATATATATATATATATATACATGCACACACACTAACACACACTAACACACACACACACACACACACACACACACACACACACACACACACACACACACAGATATATTTCCAGTGATATACATTTTTTGGGAAAATCATTACAGACTGTGGTGAGGGTGTATCCGGAAAGTACTCACAGCGCTTCACTTTTTCCACATTTTGTTATGTTATAGCCTTATTCCAAAATAGAATACATTTATTTTTTCCCTTAAAATTCTACTCACAATACCCCATTATGACAACGTGAAAAAAGTTTTTTTTTAGATTTTTGCACATTTATTACAAATAAAAAAACTAAAAATTCACATGATCACATGTACATAAGTATTCACAGCCTTTCTCAGTATTTTGTTGATGCACCTTTGACAGCAATTACAGCCTCAAGTCTTTTTGAATATGATGCCACAATCTTGGCACACCTACGGTATCTATGGGCAGTCTCGCCCATTCGTTTTTGCAGCACCTCTCAAGCTCCATCAGGTTGGATGGGAAGCGTTGGTGCCCAGCCATTTTCAGATCTCTCCACAGATGTTCAATCGAATTGAAGTCTGGGCTCTGGCTGGGACACTCAAGGTCATTCAGAGAGTTGTCCTGAAGCCACTCCTTTGATATCTTGGCCGTGTGCTTAGGGTCATTGTCCTGCTGAAAGATAAAAAAACTGAAGCGCTGTGAATACTTTCCGGATGTACTGTATCTGAAAATAGAATCTACCAATATTTGTATGTTCCAGGATTCTCACACACATGAACATAACACCATAGATACCTCAACTGCCATCTGATTTAGATACTAAAAAAAGATCAGAACCTGGACACCTAAACATCATAATGACATACCGTAATAGTGACTGAAATATCTTCAACCCACCGCACATAAAAACAATACTGAAAATGCAGTAGTACCACACAAAATAATCCATGCAAATTAAGAAATAACACAGACGTCCCAGTGTGATTCATTGCCCGTGCATTGCTCCTAATTGAATTGACCCCATTGTGTCGCACACTGTTAAATCTTTATTGAATGTAACCATGTCTATCTATTTTCCATATGCACAGAGCTGGAAATAACTTTTGGTGGATTCCTGTGGTTGGACCAATGGCTGGAGCTGCAGTTGGGGCCTTCATATACATCCTGTGCATTGAAGCTCACCACAATAAAGACCCTACACCTAATCCTGATAATGATCACTTTGAAAAACATGAACTTGCTAGCATGGCATAAGAGACTGCAAATCTTCTTTAAGCTATCTGCAGGCAGCGGCTGTGCTGACTGTGTGCTCTTACATGTAAGCTCACAAGCCAACCTGTGCAGTCCATCAGGACATGGGAATACTATGTACTTTGACTGGTTTAAGGTACTATAATAGTGAGACATGATACAACTAATTACCTGCTGAATTATATTTGAAATGAAAGCAAAATGTTTTATTCCTTACTACCAATCTCCCACATAAAGTACAGGGGATTATCGTAATGCCCCGTAATTGCGAAGACATAAATCGACCCTCTTAATGAAGCACTAATGGACCATAGACTGGGTCACAAAGGTATATGCAGGTAATTGGTCTTGTCAAGCATTAATGTGTAATAACTGTTATCCATCATCAATACCATTAAAATTTGCTGTGTGTTAAAATGATTTTACTGTCAGAGGCCAAGAACTTCACTTCAGTAGGATGCTGTTACCCATCTAGAAGAAAATGTATGATGTGCTGCTATTAATTTTGCTGCTTGAGAGGTCAGTCTATGCAGCCATAAACTTTCTGTGTCTCAGGGTTACTCACAGCTAGACGACTGGAGAAATGGCCTCTAGAACTACTGTAGGCAAGATTCCCTTTATTATTGTTTTCCCACTGTTTGTACTGTATGTTAATTTCTCATATTATATGTTTTCCATTCTTTTAACATATATAATTATCTGAATTGTTTCAATTGGATCTCACCTCACTGCTGGCTTCAAAGGAAAATGATACAATAATCTTCTGAAGGAATATTAATATTTAATAAGTACAGGTCAGGGATTTATAGAGGGGTTTCCAGATTCTTGATTTTAGAGTGAGTATGTGAAGCCCTTGAGGACGGCATAGTTACCACGTAACAAGCTATAGTTTGCCTCATACAAAGTGCAGTGTATTTAGTACATCAGAAATATACAGGGCTGGTCGGTGATCACGTAAGCCTTTAGATGCAGCAGTGGGGCCAGAACATTTGAGCTAAATGTTTTTTTATTTCTTGATGTAGGCACCAGTGACTTCCGCACATCTCTGATCAAAACTCACCAAATTTCCAGGAGTTTATACTGCTGCACCTGTGTACCCTTTGGCTCATATATTGCATGTAAATCTGGCTCTGGGGCTAGCCCGTGCCACCTGAGCCATTTAGCTCACCGCATGTCCCTGGTAGGCACCACAATTCAAGTACCCCCACTCTGCGGAGCACTGTAACAAGTTCTGTAGTCTGGGGGAGTGAGTCTAAAAAAAAACAACTTTCTGTATCAGAAATATTTATCTCATAGAAATAACAAAGGTGGCCAGAAAAAGGTTCAAGCATTCCATAATCAACATACATACATAATATAACCAGTAGGAGTCATATTCACACCTCATTTTAAAATGCCTGTCTCTTCTTGCTGGCAGCTGCTCTCTGGTGCAGTGCACTGATTGAGTGCTCAGATCCACACACACACACATTACAGTCAGTAAGAGAAGTTGCTGCTACCGTGTATGTACATCAGCTCCACACCTAAACATGGGAGGTGTGGCCACACCCACTTATACAAATGAATGTGAACTAAAGTATTTTCAGCACCGCAAAGGTGCAAATCCAGAGGTGTGATCGCTCCCCCTGTCCCCTCCCCCCCACACAGGCAAAAGAGACTGCTTCAACTGCTAAGCAGTAGCCTCCCTGAACCACCACAGCCCAGCCAGCACACAGCAGTGTGTGCTGTCTGAAGAACAAAGCTGCTGCTGACAGTTAGTAGGGCGGGGGGATGGTGGCAGACCCGAACCCCTCCATCAGGCCCAGGCACGGGTAATTAGTACCTGCTCTCCCCCTCACCACTTATACTGTATGTTTTGGTGGCAGCTCTAGTAACACTGTATTATATACTACTGCTATCGTGGTCATTATATGAGCTGCTGGGAGAGGTGGGTTTTGGACAACTGGAAACCCCCTTCTCCCCACTCCCCTCGGCACTTGCCCATGTAGGAGATCATATTTTTCAATGCAGATGTAAGTCCTGAAAGAATATTTGAATATGACCAGCAACAAGTGTAGAGCATGGCCAATAAATTATTTACTTTCAATAATCTGAGCAGAGGTGTTCATAGATTAAATTTTAGTTCCAAAAAGTTTTCTCATACTCCACCATTAACTTTAGGCCACATAACCAGCTATGACTTTACTTCCATGACCAGTATCACACAGAGGTCAGATACATATTATCTAAACAGGACCTACAGTAACATGTTATTGCCGGGCTTCCTAGCAAAATTTGGCTGGTGATACCAGTCCATCATTCAGCAGCCCCCAATCTGCTCTTCATAGTTCGTGGCAGGGCCTCATTTAACATGTGCAGAGCACTCACATGTTCAGATGAGAGAGTAGGAGATGAGGCTACAGGTGGATACATATAGTTATGCCTCCTCACCTCATAGCCACATAGCCGCAGTCCTAATTACAGCAGTGTTCTCCATAAAGATGGTACAGTAAGTAAGGTTTCAGAGTTGGCGTTCTCTTTTGAGCCATGTTATTTTATTTACTGTTGCTTTTCCATTGTTACAGTCCTATAGAAATCTAACGCAATGAACTGCCGAATACTGCTAATGAGTCATTAGTTTATGTAACTAATGTAGTGTTAAAGAAATCTTACTTCTGGAATAGCCCATAACTGCACTGTTTCTATGTTTCTAGGTGTATCTATTGTATGCATTCGTTGTGTGATCAGGTGTAGGTTGTGATGTTAAATAATGTAGATATCATACTGATACTTTTAGATTTGTGATGATTTAAAATGTTAATAAAACCTGCAAAAATAATATGCGTCTAACAAAGTACTCTTCTTTTTAAACAAATACAGACTTATATCACTATCTGTGGGAAGGGGCATAGCCAGAACTTTGTGGGTCCCATAGCAACATTTTGAAGGGCCCCTAACCCAATACATCTAGAGAGACACCTCTCTGCAGCAGTTGTTAAGTTTATGCCCCATAATAGTGCCCCAGTTTATTTTAGGACCCATAGTAGTGCCCTAGTTCACATTATGTCACATTGTAGGGCTGTCAGTACACATTATGCAACACAGTATTCCCAATTCACATTATGACATACAGTGTCTCCAGTTCATATTGTGCCACATTACAGTGCCCCTAGTTCATATTATGTGACATTATAATGCCCTCCTGTTCATTTTATACCACATTACAATGAGCAAGCCAAGAAGCTTAACAAGATATATTGTAGGCCCAAAGGGAAAAAAGTTATACATCACCCAATGGGGAAAAACTTATAAAACACATGTATCTTTGACAGGGAAAGCAGGCCCCTCTCAGCTCTAGGCCCCATAGCAGCTGCACTCCCTGCACCTATGGTAGCTACACCCTTGTCTGTGGGTTGTGTGATGAATCTCTGCAACAAATGCTTGTTCTCACTCAGACGTGCTCAGTGTCCCTGGCCTATACTTGCCTACCTGACCCTCTCCATGAGGGAGAAAATGCTCTGTTCCTGGACTTTCCTGGTAATGTATGATTGCCATCACCTGTGGTGAGCTAGTTAATTGATAAGAAAGGTGTTTCACCACAGGTGATGGCAATCATACATTACCAGGAAAGTCCAGGAACAGAGCATTTTCTCCCTCATGGAGAGGGTCAGGTAGGCAAGTATGCCCTGGCCCCAATCTACTTGAACATAACAGTTACGAATAACAATAATATAATTAGTTTATTGCAGTGTACTGAGCAGTTGTAGAAACACTGATTATAATTATGTTTTATTTGCGGTTTAGAAATATGAAGCCACATAGTCTTTTACTGCAATGCTAACAGTGTGATCACAGCTAACAAATAAATGAGAAGTAATACGAATCAGGTGCTTATTATATATTTTGGTAAATATGTATAAAAAACACAAATAAGATAAATGACCTGACATGAACATTTGTGGTGTTTGTTCTACTGGGAATATCTGCCAATATTCAGCTGCAAAAAGCAACCCCCCAGAGCAGAAAGGTCTAGGAAGTTCAATAGTTAGTATCCATTAACCTCCAGAATCCTTAACGAGCCAAAAAAATCTAGCTTGTATAACAATAGAAAATATTTTACAAATGAACAATGCAAGTTATGTATTTTCTCCTGCATATTAAAAAAATGTTTAAATCCTAAAATATTGTCTTCCATGCGACAGCTAAAAGAGTCACAGCCCAATGGTGATATGTACAGTATTTCCGTAATCAGACAGTTGTCATGTGAAAAAAAAAAACCCAACAGATTACAGTATGAGTTTCCCCATATCCAACATGCTTGGGACTAGGGGTATTTTGGAAATCAGATTTTTCTGTAATTTGGAATATATGCACACCATAATGAGCAGGGTCGGCTCCAGGCCTACTAGCACCCTGAGCGAGAAAATTTCAAAGCGCCCCCTCCCATACTCTATGCGCACGCCGAAGGCGCGCGTGTTCCTGGAAAAGTGGGCGTGGGCTCCTGGAAAAGTGAGCGGGCCTCGCAACTTCATATTATCAAACTATAAATAAATATATTTTCACACCCCCTCTACACACACAATTAGAAGCATTACACATAACAGCTACAGTAGTGTTCCTTACACACAATGTCTCCAGTATAGTGCCAGCTACACATAATGTCTACAGTAGTGCAGTGCCAGATAGACATGATATACACTCCAGCAGTGCCAGATAGACATGACATGCCCCGCAGCAGTGCCAGCTACACATGACATGCCCCCCAGCAGTGCCAGATAGACATGATATACCCCCCAGCAGTGCCAGATAGACATGACATGCCCCGCAGCAGTGCCAGCTACACATGATATGCCCCCCAGCAGTGCCAGCTACACATTATAGTGTTCACTCTAGGATTTTTTTAGGGCAGGGTGCTGATCACGGGGAGGGCACATTTTGCATTCGGGAGGGCACATTTTTAAGTTAGAAGGGCTAAATGATGTACATACCGTAATGCTTGGTGCTCCGTTCGAAATCATGGACAGTGCGCGCCGAAGGCGCGCATCAAAAATTTAGGGGCGTTGCTTCATGGGGAAGGGGCGTGGCCACATAATAGTGGCAATTCGCATTACACCACACAGTAGTGCAGCTAATACACATTGTACCAGGTCAGAGCCGGATTAAGGCTTCGGGGGGTCCGGGGTACCTAAAACAAGGGGGACCTATGGTCTAAAATTAAAATCATAACACACACATATATATATTATATATATATTCCGATCAGCTGGCACTCCCAATCACAGATCCATCTGCCACGGTGCCTATTAGCATATGTAGAATACACAAACAGAACTCAATGGTCTCACTATCCGCTAATAAAAGACAGCAGTCATGGCATTTTGCAACATTTTTGGCATTTAATACCCGTCGTCGGGCAATCACTACTGGTTGCCTAACGACAGGTATTAAACGCCCGAAATGTTGTAAAATGCCATGACTGCTGTCTTTTTATTAGCGGATAGTGAGACCATTGAGTGCCATTTCTATACACACACACACACACACACACACACACACACACACACACACACACACAATAAATATATATATATATATATATATATAAACTTACTGTACATATATAAATATATTAACACATATTATATATATATATATATCTATATATATATCTATCTATATATATATCTATCTATCTATATATATAAAATATATATATATATATAAATATATATATATATATATATTAGACCCAGATCATTAACTTAAACTTTAAGTAGCATAAAAGAAAGCTCACGCAGCCTTTCTTACTTTTGCACTGCTGTGCTGATGTGAAGACAGGGTGTGATACGGTGACATACAAGCACAGAACAGGAGGAGAGTATGTTCCTCTCTCTCCTCCGCCAGGTACAACAACCTCCGTCCTCTACCCGCGCCGAGGCTGTGCATGTCCAGGACCCCTCCTCCTTCCCCTGCCTTCTGCGCTCCATCCAGTCATGGATCCACAGGCTGCAGAATCACTTATCATTGAACAGCGGAGCCGTCGTTCGCCTTGGCTGCTCACTGATAGTCTGCAGTGCTGGCGGCTGCTTGGCAGCTGTCAGTGGGGTGAGCAGCGTCGCAGATCGGATCGGTAATAGAGATCCAATCTGCGGCGGGTGGCAGGGGGCCCTTTCACAGCGTGGGGCCCAGGGGTACTTACCCCCGCAGCTCCCCCCTTAATCCGGCTCTGCACCAGGTAGAACCTCCTATACACACTGCGACAGGTAGAGCACATTATACACTTGCACCAGGCAGAGCACGATTGACACTTTGCCCCAGGCAGAGCACGTTAGACACTTTGCGCCAGGCAGAGCACATTAGACACTTTGCGCCAGGCAGAGCACGTTAGATACTTTGCGCCAGGCAGAGCACGGTAGACACTTTGCGCCAGGCAGAGCACGTTATACACTTTGCGCCAGGAAGAGCACGTTATACACTTTGCGCCAGGCAGAGCACTGCGACACATTGCATCAGATATTGCACTGAGACACGAAAAACACTACATGATATGCCCCCAGCCGTGCCAGCTACACATGATATGCCCCCCAGCAGTGCCAGATGCACATGACATGCCCCCCAGCAGTGCCAGATGCACATAACATGCCCCCCAGCAGTGCCAAATGCACATGACATGCCCCCCCAGCAGTGCCAGATGCACATTACATGCCCCCCAGCAGTGCCAGATACATTAATGCCCCACAGTGCCAGATACATAAATGCCCCCACAGTGCCAGATACATAAATGCCCCCACAGTGCCAGATACATTAATGCCCCCCACAGTGCCAGATACAGATATGCCTCCACAGTCCCAGATAGATAAATGACCCCACAGTCCCAGATAGATAAATGACCCCACAGTGCCAGATACATTAATGCCCCCACAGTGCCAGAAATGCCCCCACAGTGCCAGATACATGAATACCCCCCCACAGTGCCAGATACATTAATGCCCCCCACAGTGCCAGATAAATGCCCCCACAGTGCCAGAAATGCCCCCACAGTGCCAGATACATTAATGCCCCCCCACAGTGCCTGATACATTAATGCCCCCCACAGTGCCAGATAAATGCCCCCACAGTGCCAGATAAATGCCACCACAGTGCCAGATAAATTAATAGCCCCCACAGTGCCAGATACATTAATGCCCCCCACAGTGCCAGATAAATTAATGCCCCCCACAGTGCCAGATAAATTAATGCCCCCCACAGTGCCAGATAAATGCCCCACAGTGCCAGATACATTAATGACCCCCACAGTGCCTGATACATTAATGACCCCCACAGTGCCAGATAAATGCCCCCACAGTGCCAGATAAATGCCCCCCACAGTGCCAGATACATTAATGACCCCCACAGTGCCAGATAAATGCCCCCATAGTGCCAGATACATTAATGCCCCCAGGCCCCCTCAGTGCCAGAAATGCCCCCACAGTGCCAGAAATGCCCCACAGTGCCAGATACATTAATGCCCCCCACAGTGCCAGATAAATGCCCCCACAGTGCCAGATAAATGAATGCCCCCCACAGTGCCAGATAAATTAATGCCCCCACAGTGCCAGATAAATTAATGCCCCCACAGTGCCAGATAAATGCCACCCACAGTGCCGGATAAATGCCCCCACAGTGCCAGATAAATTAATGCCCCCCACAGTGCCAGATAAGTTAATGCCCCCCACAGTGCCAGATAAATGCCCCCACAGTGCCAGATAAATGCCCCCACAGTGCCAGATACATTAATGCCCCCCACAGTGCCAGATAAATGCCCCCACAGTGCCATGAAATGCCCCCACAGGGCCAGATACATTAATGCCCCCCCCACAGTGCCAGATACCCTAAATGCCCCCCACAGTGCCAGATAAATGCCCCCACAGTGCCAGATAAATGCCCCCACAGTGCCAGATAAATTAATGCCCCCCACAGTGCCAGATAAATGCCCCCACAGTGCCAGATAAATGCCCACAGTGCCAGAAATGCCCCCATAGTGTCATGAAATGCCCCCACAGTGCCAGATACATTAATGCCCCCCCACAGTGCCTGATACATTAATGCCCCCAGGCCCCCACAGTGCCAGAAATGCCCCCACAGTGTCAGACACTTTAATGCCCCCCACAGTGCCAGATAAATGCCCCCACAGTGCCAGATAAATTAATGCCCCCCACAGTGCCAGATAAATTAATTCCCCCACAGTGCCAGATAAATGCCCCCACAGTGCCAGATAAATGCCCCACAGTGCCAGATACATTAATGACCCCCACAGTTCCTGATACATTAATGACCCCCACAGTGCCAGATAAATGCCCCCACAGTGCCAGGTAAATGCCCCCCACAGTGCCAGATACATTAATGACCCCCACAGTGCCAGATAAATGCCCCCATAGTGCCAGATACATTAATGCGCCCAGGCCCCCACAGTGCCAGAAAAGCCCCCACAGTGCCAGAAATGCCCCAAAGTGCCAGATACATTAATGCCCCCCACAGTGCCAGATAAATGCCCCCACAGTGCCAGATAAATGAATGCCCCCCACAGTGCCAGATAAATTAATGCCCCCCACAGTGCCAGATAAATGCCCCCACAGTGCCAGATAAATGCCCCCACAGTGCTGGATAAATGCCCCCACAGTGCCAGATAATTTAATGCCCCCACAGTGCCAGATAAGTTAATGCCCCCCACAGTGCCAGATAAATGCCCCCACAGTGCCAGATACATTAATGACCCCCACAGTGCCAGATACATTAATGACCCCCACAGTGCCAGATAAATGCCCCCACAGTGCCAGATAAATGCTCCCCACAGTGCCAGATACATTAATGCCCCCAGGCCCCCACAGTGCTAGATACATTAATGCCCCCCACAGTGCCAGATATGCTCCCCACAGTGCCATATATGCCTCCCACAGTCCAGATATGCCCCCACAGTGCCAGATA
Source organism: Pseudophryne corroboree (assembly GCF_028390025.1). Taxonomy (NCBI): domain Eukaryota; kingdom Metazoa; phylum Chordata; class Amphibia; order Anura; family Myobatrachidae; genus Pseudophryne; species Pseudophryne corroboree. The sequence continues at coordinate 298,517,781 of NC_086449.1, forward strand.
AATGCCCCTACAGTGCCACATATGCCCCCAGTACCTGCTGTGCCGACTATGAGGGAAGGGGAGTGCTGCTGTGCGCACTGTCTGTGCGAGCCGCTGCCTGAAACAGAACTGTGCGCGCTGTGTGGCGCCGGTGTCTGACATCAGACGCCGGCGCCTCATAGCGCGCACAGCTCACTGTACAGACAGGAGGCGGCGCAGAAGGACAGCTGCCGCAGGCTACAGGACAGGGCCGGCTCCAGGCTCCAACATGGCGGCGCCAGCATGCGGCGCCCTGCGCGGCCGCTTGAGTCGAAGATGCCTCGAGCCGGCCCTGATAATGAGATATCTTGGGGATGGGACCCAAGTCTAAACAAAGAATGCATTTATATTTCAGTCAGATACGCCAAATATACATAGCCTGAAGGTTATTTTAGAACCAAAATGCCACCTAGTGTTAGTTGCTACTATATTCAAGTATTCAAATGATAATGTGCTTTTGTTCAGTGTTATTATCACAAGAGATAATTGTCATACAATGAAGAACTTCATTTACATTTCAAACACTGATGCATACACATGTACAAAAACGGATACACAAACAAGGGGTCATTCACAAGTATTCACCGCTTGAGGTCCCTAGAAGCGCTGCAAGCTACTTTTATCGTAGGGCACTATATGCTGATACATACTTGGATGTCCTCAATACGTCAAGCACCAGATAATTAGAACTTGTTATTCTGGGTATTGTGAAGTCAACATGATCAAAGGAACATCAGATGAGACAGACAGGCTGTAAGGTTGCTCATGTTGTACCGATGAGGATACACCAGGCACTGGATTTAAACAGACAGGTACAGGATTTGATACAAAAAACAAAATAGAATCAAGACGTGATCTCAATATCATAGAATCAAGTCCTTTAGGGCCTTAACAATATCACCCTCCACTTCCTAGGAGTGGACTGTAACGGCTATGGTGATCTTCACCCAGGGGCGGATCCAGAAGAAAATTATAGGGGGGGCACGATGGAAGGGGCAAGTACATTTGCGTGCGGCTTCGGTGCATGTGAGGTGGCGCTTCTTATACAATGCCCACAGTTGTAGCGCTCATTATGCAATGTCCACTGTACTGGTAGTGCCCCTTATATAGACCCCATAGTAGTGGTGCCCCTTATGCAATGCCCGTATTGCCCCCAGTAGTAATGTTGCCTGTAGTAATGCCCCCAGTCATTATGCCCCCAGTGGTAATGCCCCTGCAGTTATGACCCCAGTAGTTTACCCCCCCTTTAGTTTAGCCTCACAGTGGTAATGCCCCCACTAGTTTAGCCACCAGTAGTAATGCCCCCCTGTAGTTTGCCCCATTGTAGTTTAGCCCCTGTAGTTATGCCCCCCTTATAGTTTAGCCTCCAGTAGTAATGCCCCAAGTAGTTTGGCCCCTGTAGTTATCCCCCAGTAGTTTGGCCCCTGTAGTTATGCCCCCAGTAGTTTAGCCCCCAAGTAGTAATGCCCCTGTAGTTAAGCCGCCAGTAGTAATGCCCTCCTGTAGTATGCCCCCAGTAGTTAGCACCTTTGTAGTTGGCCCCCAGTAATAATGTCCCCCAGTAGTTTGCCCCCAGTAGATGCCCCCCAGTAATGATGTCCTCCAGTAGTTTGCCCCCAGTAGTAATGCCCCCTAGGACTTTGCCCCAATAGATGACCCCCCAGTAGTAATGCCCCCAGTAGCTGCCCCCCAGTAATAATGCCCCCAGTAGCTGCCCCCAATAGATGATCCCCCAGTAGTAATGCCCCCAGTAGATGCCCCCCCGTAATAATGCCCACAGTAGATGGCCCCCAGTAAAAATGTCCCTCATTAGGTGCCCCCAATAATAATGCCCCCAGTAGGTGCCTCCCAGTAATAATGCCCCCAGTAGATGGCCCCCAGTAAAAATGTCCCTCATTAGGTGCCCCCAATAATAATGCCCCCAGTAGGTGCCTCCCAGTAATAATGCCCCCAGTAGATGGCCCCCAGTAAAAATGTCCCCCAGTAGCTGCCCTCAATAGATGACCCCCCCCAGTACTGATGCCCCCAGTAGATGCCCCCAGATATAATGCCCCCAATAGTAATGCCCCCCCCAAAAGTAATGCCCCTTGTTGATGCCCCCCCAGTACTAATGTCCCCCGTAGTTTGCCCCCAGTAGATGCCCCCGCTGCATTAAGAAAAAAAACATACTTACCGAGCCCCGTTCCCGCGCCGCTGCAGTCCTCCTCCTCCCTGGGCGTCCGCTCCTCAGTAAGCACTATGAGAGAGACGTCATGACTGACGTCTCTCCCATAGCGCACGCTGCACAGTGACAGCGCCGGAAGCCGGAGCTCAGTACTGAGCTCCTGCCTCCGGCTGCCGCTGTACAGGGAGACGGGTGCCCACTGGTAGCACAATCTCAGCGGGCGCCCGTCATCTCCCTGCGCTGCGGGGGGGGGGGGGGGACACGACGGAGGCCGCAAATGACAGGGGGGGCACGGGCCCGAGTGCCCCCCCCCCTGGATCCGCCACTGTCTTCACCAATAGCCTTCCAAATAACCACTCCCATCTCCAGGGCCGGTATGTAAGACAAGGAAAGAACAAACGGTAAGGCTTTAAGAATCACACTAGTATCACTCTAGATGGAAACCTCCATGGCACTGAACTTAGAGGAGTGCCCTGTGTGCACTTAAGGGTTTCTTTGTGTTCATATATAGAACCCACAGAATTGGTCAACTGCCGCAAGGGGTGGTCTTCAGGTTGCCGACTGTCGGGATCCCGGCGCACAGTATACCGGCGCCGGAATCCCGACAGCCGGCATACCGACAGATATTCTCCCTCGTGGGGGTCCACAACCCCCCTGGAGGGAGAATAAATAGCGTGGCGCGCGTAGGGCGCCCCCGTGCCCGCAGCGTGGCGAGTGCAGCGAGCCAGTAAGGGGCTCATTTGTGCTCGCCACACTGTCGGTATGCCAGCGGTCGGTATGCCAGCGGTCGGTATGCCGGCGGTCAGTATGTCGGCGCCGGTATGCTGGTCGCCGGGAGCCCGGCCGCAGGCATACCATACTACACCCGCCGCAAGGATACCACACAGAAATCAGGACTCCCACCACCTTAAAGAAATGCACGTAAAGGTTTCTTTATATCGATGTCGGTGGATCCAATGAATAATATCCACCTTGGTGTCTGGCAACACATTCCTTCAGAGGATGTATGTAGGCCATAGATCAACTGTGCTGATATCAGTAGGGATTTCATCCTCCTCACACTGCTAATCAACCCCTCTCATATACGTGTCTTCATCTCCATCTTTATCTTCTTCCTCAAAAATAGAGCTGCTCCCTGAGGAAGTGTGCCCAAGTCCACTTAGGAGAATCTGCAATCTTCAATGGTTTGGATGGAGGCACGTCTGCTTCTCTCTGCTTCTGCTTTATTATATAGATAAGGTTAGGGTTCAAATCTCTTCAAAATATTATGTCAACATTCACAATGTTGACATTATGTCAATGTCGATATTTGACATAATGACATAACGCCCATGTTGACATTCTGTTGTTAACATTCTCATAGTTGATATTTTGTATCATATTCCTTGGTAGCTGTTAAATTAGGACTTGTACAATGTTCACACTAGTCGGATGCTATTCTGTGGTCGTCCATTTTTAGCGCTGATGCACATGAAAACACCCGGTTTCCTAATCTAAACATTACAGTGTGTATGTGCCTGTAATCCTTAAATCATTTGCATACTTGCTTTAAATACTATAACTACAGTGTTGCCTGGACATATGAAGCAGTCAGTAACATATGAAGGACAATGGGCCTAACTCAGATCTGATCGTAGCCCTGCAAAATGTAGCAGGGCTACGATCAGGCACACTGACATGTGGGGGACGCCCAGCACAGGGCTAGGCCGCACCGCATGTCAGGCCCGCACCCCCCCCCCCCCCCCGGCAGAAGCACAAAAGCACTGCACAGCGGCGATGCTTTTGCACTTCAGGAGTAGCTCCCGGCCAGCGCAGCTTTTGCGTGCTGGCCGGGAGTTACTCGTCGCTGCCCGGGTCGCAGCGGCTGCGTGTGACATCACGCAGCTGTTGTGGCCCGCCCCCCCGCATGGTCCAGCCATGCCTGTGTTGGCCGGACTTCACCCACAAAACGGCGGCCACAAGCCACCGCTCCGCCCCCTCCCACCCAGCGACTGCTTCTACCTGTCAATCAGGCAGAGGCGATCACTAGGCAACGACCGCCGTCGGCTGTCAGCCATGCGCCGGCACACTGTGGCGCCGGCACATGCGCACTTCTGACCTGATCGCAGCGATGAATGGCAGTGTGCGATCAGGTCAGAATGACCCCCAATGTGCCTAATAAACTAGCTAAATGGTAAGTTAATGTGTCTTTCATCATGTTGTTCTTTTACCAGCTTTCCATTTCTATTACTGTGTTAATTCATCTCTAATAAGCTGAAATCAATGAACACACAAATAAAAATATTCCTCTGGAATAATAATAAAATATCTGAAAACATGGTAACAGATACTAAACATATTCCTTAATGGTGCTTATCCAGTTAAGGCTTTTGGCGGTGTCTATGAAGTATTGTGTAATCCTGCTGCAGCAGCACCATCCTGTGGAATACTAGGTTGCAGCAAGCACCTGTATAATTATACAGCACTATACATACAAGAAGCAAAGCTTACCCCTGTAAATTTATACTTCAATTAAATAACATAATCATCAGTTCAATAGTTTTAAGCATACCTGACAGCATATATACGCATTGCTGAAATTGAATTAATGATTCATGTCAATAACTGTACCATTGCCTACAAATTGTACCATGGTAATATTGTTTGGAAACTCTCAATTTAATATGTATGCAAAATAAAATAAGTACTAGTTTTTATAGCTTTTTTTGTATAATTATATAATATAGTTTATTTTTTCATTAGTGATCCCATGAACTTTTCTTCATTTCCACCTATTTATATTTATTTATTTGATTTATTTATAAACATTTACTTTTATTTATATTGTCAGCATATTCCATTGCTCTTTAAAATTGGGAACTAATCAAGGCTAATGGGGTTGTTCAGTTTTGTTAGCAAATAAAAAAAGCACACTAATTTGGCAAAACCATGTGCACTGCAGGTGGGGGAGATGTAACATGTGCAGAGAGATTTAGATTTGGGTGAGTTATATTGTTTCTGTACACGGTAAATACTGGCATAGGTTCTGATTCTGTGGGTGCTCCTGGTCCCGAGCACCCATGGAAAATGTAGAGCACCCATGGCCATTCAGCTCCCACCCTGACACTGGACTGCAGTGAAGTGTGCCCGGCATAACATAGCCAGCAGGTGCAGGCTCTGACCTCTACTGGCTTCCCCTTCTTAGTCTGCAGCAGCTCCTGAAGACTGGCAGTGAGGAAACGCAGCACCGCTCCACTCAACCCCCCCCCCCCCCCCCCCCCACCAGGGTTGTCTTTTCGTATGGGCTTAATGGGCACTTGCCCAAGGGCCCCAAGAGTATAAGGGCCCTAGCCCTAGCTTGTCTCTACTATGCCCAGAACAAGAGATATCAGCCTTCCAGCAGCTGGTCCCTGCTCCAGCTCCACATGCCTGGTATGCAGTTTTATATGTTTGTCGGTGGATTGCTCTGGCTCCTGAACTCTGATCCCCAAGTCCCCAGTACCTGCTGAATGGTGCGACTCTCTAGTTTTTTTTTTTTATTCCATTCAAAGCTAAGAAATCTATTTCCAGGAACTGGAGATATCTGCAGTCAAGCAAGCTGCCCTCCCACCAGAAAATGATGAATATTAAGCCCACTCCACTAGCCACCCCTCCCCTGCGTATTAAACACCCCCTACTACCCTGGAAGTCATGTACCAGGGTCCCATCATTTAGCCCAATGCCCCTTCTACAATTCAGCGATCTCCCTCCCACCCCATCTGTGCAGTAAAGGAGTAATTAGCATAAGTAATTAGGTCCTACATTCTGAGTGGAAGATAGAACACCCCCTACCGCTCGCGGGACATCAAAGCTGCCACTGATAGCACCCCCTCGTTCCTACCATTGGAGGATGGTTAGGGGCCCCAGTGCATTGCTGTGCCCAGGGGCCTACACTGCTATTAAGAAGGACCTGCCCCCCACTGATCCATCACCGCCTGCAGCTGACAGATCTCCACAGTGAGAGTGCAGGCATGGAAGCTTTCTTTAGCGGCAGCACACTGGCAGTTCCCCTGGGACCGAAAGAGCTGGTAAGGCTTCTGGATCAGGCTTTGGCAAATCTGCTGTAGTGTAGTGTGGTGGTGCTGCGCTGTAGGGGGTAGGCCTCTTTAATACATAATGGCAGCAGAGTGTGTGTTTGCAGCAGTGTGTGTGTGTGTGTGTGTGTGTGTGTCTGTGTTGGCCAGGGCCGATGCACTCTGGACGCCGTGATGGGGATTCTGCTGCTGTGATGTGTAAGAAGGGGAACTCTACTGCCGTAATGTGGAAAAAGGGGGTCTCTGCCCCTGTAATGTATAAAAAAGGCAGCAAAAACATAAATCGGCACCTCTGGATACTAGCTGCTTAATTTTTACACTACAATTTAGATTTCAGTTTGTACACACCCCACAAGGGGCGTAGCTATCTCATTTTGGGCCCCATAGCATAATTCCATTCCCCCCCGCACAGATGGCACCCCCCCGGGAATTACTCAAAGATACTACCCCCCCTGACTACTTAAAGATCCCCTTCCCCAGTGGCCTATCAGCAGCACTCACCATTGCGGCCCCAGTGTGCTTCTGCACTGCCGAAAATCTGCTCTACAGTAGAGATGAGCGGGTTCGGTTCCTCGGAATCCGAACCCGCCCGAACTTCAGCTTTTTTTACACGGATCCGAGCGACTCGGATCTTCCCGCCTTGCTCGGTTAACCCGAGCGCGCCCGAACGTCATCATGACGCTGTCGGATTCTCGCGAGGCTCGGATTCTATCGCGAGACTCGGATTCTATATAAGGAGCCGCGCGTCGCCGCCATTTTCACACGTGCATTGAGATTGATAGGGAGAGGACGTGGCTGGCGTCCTCTCCATTTAGATTAGAAGAGAGAGAGTGAGATTGAGACAGAGACACTTGATTTACTGGAGCTTAGGAGTACTAGAGAGTGCAGAGTTTACTAGTGACTGACCACTGACCAGTGACCACCAGTGCAGTTTTATTTAATATAATCCGTTCTCTGCCTGAAAAAAACGATACACAGTGACTCAGTCACATACCATATCTGTGCTCAGCCAAGTGTGCTGCATCATCTATGTATAATATCTGACTGTGCTCACACAGCTTAATTGTGGGGGAGACTGGGGAGCAGTTATAGGTTATAGCAGGAGCCAGGAGTACATATTATTAAAATTAAACAGTGCACACTTTTGCTGCAGGAGTGCCACTGCCAGTGTGACTGACCAGTGACCTGACCACACTGACCACCAGTATAGTATACTATATTGTGATTGCCTGAAAAAGTTAAACACTCGTCGTGTGACTTGTGTGGTGTTTTTTTATTCTATAAAAAACTCATTCTGCTGACAGTGTCCAGCAGGTCCGTCATTATATAATATATACCTGTCCGGCTGCAGTAGTGATATATATATATTTTTTATATCATTATTTATCATCCAGTCGCAGCAGACACAGTACGGTAGTTCACGGCTGTAGCTACCTCTGTGTCGGCACTCGGCAGTCCATCCATAATTGTATACCACCTACCCGTGGTTTTTTTTTTCTTTCTTCTTTATACATACTACATCTCATTATCATCCAGTCTATATTAGCAGCAGACACAGTACAGTACGGTAGTCCACGGCTGTAGCTACCTCTGTGTCGGCACTCGGCAGTCCATCCATAATTGTATACCACCTACCCGTGGTTTTTTTTTCTTTCTTCTTTATACATACTACATCTCATTATCATCCAGTCTATATTAGCAGCAGACACAGTACAGTACGGTAGTCCACGGCTGTAGCTACCTCTGTGTCGGCACTCGGCAGTCCATCCATAATTGTATACCACCTACCCGTGGTTTTTTTTTCTTTCTTCTTTATACATACTACATCTCATTATCAACCAGTCTATATTAGCAGCAGACACAGTACAGTACGGTAGTCCACGGCTGTAGCTACCTCTGTGTCGGCACTCGGCAGTCCGTCCATAATTGTATACCACCTACCCGTGGTTTTTTTTTCTTTCTTCTTTATACATACTACATCTCATTATCATCCAGTCTATATTAGCAGCAGACACAGTACAGTACGGTAGTCCACGGCTGTAGCTACCTCTGTGTCGGCACTCGGCAGTCCATCCATAATTGTATACCACCTACCCGTGGTTTTTTTTTCTTTCTTCTTTATACATACTACATCTCATTATCATCCAGTCTATATTAGCAGCAGACACAGTACAGTACGGTAGTCCACGGCTGTAGCTACCTCTGTGTCGGCACTCGGCAGTCCATCCATAATTGTATACCACCTACCCGTGGTTTTTTTTTCTTTCTTCTTTATACATACTACATCTCATTATCAACCAGTCTATATTAGCAGCAGACACAGTACAGTACGGTAGTCCACGGCTGTAGCTACCTCTGTGTCGGCACTCGGCAGTCCGTCCATAATTGTATACCACCTACCCGTGGTTTTTTTTTCTTTCTTCTTTATACATACTACATCTCATTATCATCCAGTCTATATTAGCAGCAGACACAGTACAGTACGGTAGTCCACGGCTGTAGCTACCTCTGTGTCGGCACTCGGCAGTCCATCCATAATTGTATACCACCTACCCGTGGTTTTTTTTTCTTCTTTATACATACTACATCTCATTATCATCCAGTCTATATTAGCAGCAGACACAGTACAGTACGGTAGTCCACGGCTGTAGCTACCTCTGTGTCGGCACTCGGCAGTCCATCCATAATTGTATACCACCTACCCGTGGTTTTTTTTTCTTTCTTCTTTATACATACTACATCTCATTATCATCCAGTCTATATTAGCAGCAGACACAGTACAGTACGGTAGTCCACGGCTGTAGCTACCTCTGTGTCGGCACTCAGCAGTCCATCCATAATTGTATACCACCTACCCATGGTTTTTTTTTCTTTCTTCTTTATACATACTACATCTCATTATCAACCAGTCTATATTAGCAGCAGACACAGTACAGTACGGTAGTCCACGGCTGTAGCTACCTCTGTGTCGGCACTCGGCAGTCCATCCATAATTGTATACCACCTACCCGTGGTTTTTTTTTTCTTTCTTCTTTATACATACTACATCTCATTATCATCCAGTCTATATTAGCAGCAGACACAGTACAGTACGGTAGTCCACGGCTGTAGCTACCTCTGTGTCGGCACTCGGCAGTCCATCCATAATTGTATACCACCTACCCGTGGTTTTTTTTTCTTCTTTATACATACTACATCTCATTATCATCCAGTCTATATTAGCAGCAGACACAGTACAGTACGGTAGTCCACGGCTGTAGCTACCTCTGTGTCGGCACTCGGCAGTCCATCCATAATTGTATACCACCTACCCGTGGTTTTTTTTTTCTTTCTTCTTTATACATACTACATCTCATTATCATCCAGTCTATATTAGCAGCAGACACAGTACAGTACGGTAGTCCACGGCTGTAGCTACCTCTGTGTCGGCACTCGGCAGTCCATCCATAATTGTATACCACCTATCCGTGGGTTTTTTTTCTTTCTTCTTTATACATACTACATCTCATTATCATCCAGTCTATATTAGCAGCAGACACAGTACAGTACGGTAGTCCACGGCTGTAGCTACCTCTGTGTCGGCACTCGGCAGTCCATCCATAATTGTATACTAGTATCCATCCATCTCCATTGTTTACCTGAGGTGCCTTTTAGTTGTGCCTATTAAAATATGGAGAACAAAAATGTTGAGGTTCCAAAATTAGGGAAAGATCAAGATCCACTTCCACCTCGTGCTGAAGCTGCTGCCACTAGTCATGGCCGAGACGATGAAATGCCAGCAACGTCGTCTGCCAAGGCCGATGCCCAATGTCATAGTACAGAGCATGTCAAATCCAAAACACCAAATATCAGTAAAAAAAGGACTCCAAAACCTAAAATAAAATTGTCGGAGGAGAAGCGTAAACTTGCCAATATGCCATTTACCACACGGAGTGGCAAGGAACGGCTGAGGCCCTGGCCTATGTTCATGGCTAGTGGTTCAGCTTCACATGAGGATGGAAGCACTCAGCCTCTCGCTAGAAAAATGAAAAGACTCAAGCTGGAAAAAGCACAGCAAAGAACTGTGCGTTCTTCGAAATCCCAAATCCACAAGGAGAGTCCAATTGTGTCGGTTGCGATGCCTGACCTTCCCAACACTGGACGTGAAGAGCATGCGCCTTCCACCATTTGCACGCCCCCTGCAAGTGCTGGAAGGAGCACCCGCAGTCCAGTTCCTGATAGTCAGATTGAAGATGTCAGTGTTGAAGTACACCAGGATGAGGAGGATATGGGTGTTGCTGGCGCTGGGGAGGAAATTGACCAGGAGGATTCTGATGGTGAGGTGGTTTGTTTAAGTCAGGCACCCGGGGAGACACCTGTTGTCCGTGGGAGGAATATGGCCGTTGACATGCCTGGTGAAAATACCAAAAAAATCAGCTCTTCGGTGTGGAAGTATTTCACCATAAATGCAGACAACATTTGTCAAGCCGTGTGTTGCCTTTGTCAAGCTGTAATAAGTAGGGGTAAGGACGTTAACCACCTCGGAACATCCTCCCTTATACGTCACCTGCAGCGCATTCATAATAAGTCAGTGACAAGTTCAAAAACTTTGGCCGACAGCGGAAGCAGTCCACTGACCAGTAAATCCCTTCCTCTTGTAACCAAGCTCACGCAAACCACCCCACCAACTCCCTCAGTGTCAATTTCCTCCTTCCCCAGGAATGCCAATAGTCCTGCAGGCCATGTCACTGGCAATTCTGATGATTCCTCTCCTGCCTGGGATTCCTCCAATGCATCCTTGCGTGTAACGCCTACTGCTGCTGGCGCTGCTGTTGTTGCTGCTGGGAGTCGATGGTCATCCCAGAGGGGAAGTCGTAAGCCCACTTGTACTACTTCCAGTAAGCAATTGACTGTTCAACAGTCCTTTGCGAGGAAGATGAAATATCACAGCAGTCATCCTACTGCAAAGCGGATAACTGAGGCCTTGGCATCCTGGGTGGTGAGAAACGTGGTTCCGGTATCCATCATTACTGCAGAGCCAACTAGAGACTTGTTGGAGGTACTGTGTCCCTGGTACCAAATACCATCTAGGTTCCATTTCTCTAGGCAGGCGATACCGAAAATGTACACAGACCTCAGAAAAAGAGTCACCAGTGTCCTAAAAAATGCAGCTGTACCCAATGTCCACTTAACCACGGACATGTGGACAAGTGGAGCAGGGCAGGGTCAGGACTATATGACTGTGACAGCCCACTGGGTAGATGTATGGACTCCCGCCGCAAGAACAGCAGCGGCGGCACCAGTAGCAGCATCTCGCAAACGCCAACTCTTTCCTAGGCAGGCTACGCTTTGTATCACCGGTTTCCATAATACGCACACAGCTGAAAACCTCTTACGGCAACTGAGGAAGATCATCGCGGAATGGCTTACCCCAATTGGACTCTCCTGTGGATTTGTGGCATCGGACAACGCCAGCAATATTGTGTGTGCATTAAATATGGGCAAATTCCAGCACGTCCCATGTTTTGCACATACCTTGAATTTGGTGGTGCAGAATTTTTTAAAAAACGACAGGGGCGTGCAAGAGATGCTGTCGGTGGCCAGAAGAATTGCGGGACACTTTCGGCGTACAGGCACCACGTACAGAAGACTGGAGCACCACCAAAAACTACTGAACCTGCCCTGCCATCATCTGAAGCAAGAAGTGGTAACGAGGTGGAATTCAACCCTCTATATGCTTCAGAGGTTGGAGGAGCAGCAAAAGGCCATTCAAGCCTATACAATTGAGCACGATATAGGAGGTGGAATGCACCTGTCTCAAGCGCAGTGGAGAATGATTTCAACGTTGTGCAAGGTTCTGATGCCCTTTGAACTTGCCACACGTGAAGTCAGTTCAGACACTGCCAGCCTGAGTCAGGTCATTCCCCTCATCAGGCTTTTGCAGAAGAAGCTGGAGACATTGAAGGAGGAGCTAACACGGAGCGATTCCGCTAGGCATGTGGGACTTGTGGATGGAGCCCTTAATTTGCTTAACAAGGATTCACGGGTGGTCAATCTGTTGAAATCAGAGCACTACATTTTGGCCACCATGCTCGATCCTAGATTTAAAGCCTACCTTGGATCTCTCTTTCCGGCAGACACAAGTCTGCTGGGGTTGAAAGACCTGCTGGTGAGAAAATTGTCAAGTCAAGCGGAACGCGACCTGTCAACATCTCCTCCTTCACATTCTCCCGCAACTGGGGGTGCGAGGAAAAGGCTCAGAATTCCGAGCCCACCCGCTGGCGGTGATGCAGGGCAGTCTGGAGCGACTGCTGATGCTGACATCTGGTCCGGACTGAAGGACCTGACAACGATTACGGACATGTCGTCTACTGTCACTGCATATGATTCTCTCAACATTGAAAGAATGGTGGAGGATTATATGAGTGACCGCATCCAAGTAGGCACGTCACACAGTCCGTACTTATACTGGCAGGAAAAAGAGGCAATTTGGAGGCCCTTGCACAAACTGGCTTTATTCTACCTAAGTTGCCCTCCCACAAGTGTGTACTCCGAAAGAGTGTTTAGTGCCGCCGCTCACCTTGTCAGCAATCGGCGTACGAGGTTACATCCAGAAAATGTGGAGAAGATGATGTTCATTAAAATGAATTATAATCAATTCCTCCGCGGAGACATTGACCAGCAGCAATTGCCTCCACAAAGTACACAGGGAGCTGAGATGGTGGATTCCAGTGGGGACTAATTGATAATCTGTGAGGAGGGGGATGTACACGGTGATATATCGGAGGATGATGATGAGGTGGACATCTTGCCTCTGTAGAGCCAGTTTGTGCAAGGAGAGATTAATTGCTTCTTTTTTGGGGGGGGTCCAAACCAACCCGTCATATCAGTCACAGTCGTGTGGCAGACCCTGTCACTGAAATGATGGGTTGGTTAAAGTGTGCATGTCCTGTTTTGTTTATACAACATAAGGGTGGGTGGGAGGGCCCAAGGACAATTCCATCTTGCACCTCTTTTTTCTTTTATTTTTCTTTGCGTCATGTGCTGTTTGGGGAGGGTTTTTTGGAAGGGCCATCCTGCGTGACACTGCAGTGCCACTCCTAGATGGGCCCGGTGTTTGTGTCGGCCACTAGGGTCGCTTATCTTACTACCACAGTCAGCTACCTCATTGCGCCTCTTTTTTTCTTTGCGTCATGTGCTGTTTGGGGAGGGTTTTTTGGAAGGGACATCCTGCGTGACACTGCAGTGCCACTCCTAGATGGGCCCGGTGTTTGTGTCGGCCACTAGGGTCGCTTATCTTACTCACACAGTCAGCTACCTCATTGCGCCTCTTTTTTTCTTTGCGTCATGTGCTGTTTGGGGAGGGTTTTTTGGAAGGGACATCCTGCGTGACACTGCAGTGCCACTCCTAGATGGGCCCGGTGTTTGTGTCGGCCACTAGGGTCGCTTATCTTACTCACACAGCTACCTCATTGCGCCTCTTTTTTTCTTTGCGTCATGTGCTGTTTGGGGAGGGTTTTTTGGAAGGGACATCCTGCGTGACACTGCAGTGCCACTCCTAGATGGGCCCGGTGTTTGTGTCGGCCACTAGGGTCGCTTATCTTACTCACACAGCGACCTCGGTGCAAATTTTAGGACTAAAAATAATATTGTGAGGTGTGAGGTATTCAGAATAGACTGAAAATGAGTGGAAATTATGGTTTTTGAGGTTAATAATACTTTGGGATCAAAATGACCCCCAAATTCTATGATTTAAGCTGTTTTTTAGGGTTTTTTTAAAAAAACACCCGAATCCAAAACACACCCGAATCCGACAAAAAAAATTCGGTGAGGTTTTGCCAAAACGCGGTCGAACCCAAAACACGGCCGCGGAACCGAACCCAAAACCAAAACACAAAACCCGAAAAATTTCCGGCGCTCATCTCTACTCTACAGCCTGGCTCCATCCACTGTCTCTTCACAGATGCTGGGAGGAGGCATGACCGTGGTCCGAGGATGTCCCTGCATACTCAGTCACGCCTCCTCCCAGCATTAATTAGTACCCAGAGCAGGGCCGAAACTAGGATTTCCGTCACCCGGGGCAAGGTAGTAATTTTGCGCCCCCCACCACCACTACAAAATAATAATAAAAATGTAATAAAAAATACATAAATAATTAGTGTGTATATATATATATATATATATATATATATATATAGTTGTATCAAACAAGCAGCAGTACTCGGAGACGTGATGAAAGCAAAACGGTGTGTTTATTACATTAATTCAAAGCTATTTTTTTTTACATATATTATATAATAATTTTAAAATTAGAACTAAATGAAACAAAAAACACCACCACAACTATAGACTCTGCCTTTCATAATTTTTTCAAACATGAAAACATGAAAGATTGTCTTTTCTGACATATATATATTACAACCAGGGCCTCACTGGATATAAATGACATGTATATGTATCCACAATCCGGCACTCCAGGAGACCATATAATACTGTGCTGTGTGCTCTCCAACAAAGGCCTTTTTAAACAGCCTCTCTATGCATCACACCAAACGGCGGCACTCCAGTCAAATAACTGCGCAGTACAGAATTTGCCACAGCGCAAGTTTTTTTATACTTAAAAAAAGTGCATTAAAAGCACTGAAAAGTTGCAATTCTGTACAGCGCTGTTTTCTCTAACATCCTAAGTGGATGCTGGGGACTCCGTAAGGACCATGGGGAATAGCGGCTCCGCAGGAGACTGGGCACATCTAAAGAAAGCTTTAGGACTATCTGGTGTGCACTGGCTCCTCCCCCTATGACCCTCCTCCAAGCCTCAGTTAGATCTTTGTGCCCGAACGAGAAGGGTGCACACTAGGGGCTCTCCTGAGCTTCTTAGTGAAAGTTTTAGTTTAGGTTTTTTATTTTCAGTGAGACCTGCTGGCAACAGGCTCACTGCATCGAGGGACTAAGGGGAGAAGAAGCGAACTCACCTGCGTGCAGAGTGGATTGGGCTTCTTAGGCTACTGGACATTAGCTCCAGAGGGACCGAACACAGGCCCAGCCATGGATGGGTCCCAGAGCCGCGCCGCCGGCCCCCTTACAGAGCCAGAAGACAGAAGAGGTCCGGAAAATCGGCGGCAGAAGACATCCTGTCTTCACCAAGGTAGCGCACAGCACTGCAGCTGTGCGCCATTGCTCCTCAGCACACTTCACACTTCGGTCACTGAGGGTGCAGGGCGCTAGGGGGGGGTGCCCTGAGCTGCAATAAAAACACCTTGGCTGGCGAAAATACATCACATATAGCCCCCAGGGCTATATGGATGAATTTTAACCCCTGCCAGAATCCATAAAAAAGCAGGAGAAAAGTCCGCGAAAAAGGGGCGGAGCCTATCTCCTCAGCACACTGGCGCCATTTTCCCTCACAGCTCCGTTGGAGGGAAGCTCCCCTGGCTCTCCCCTGCAGTCACTACACTACAGAAAGGGTTAAAAAAGAGAGGGGGGCACTAATTAGGCGCAGTATTAACAATACAGCAGCTATAAGGGGAAAAACACTTATATAAGGTTATCCCTGTATATATATAGCGCTTTGGTGTGTGCTGGCAAACTCTCCCTCTGTCTCCCCAAAGGGCTAGTGGGGTCCTGTCCTCTATCAGAGCATTCCCTGTGTGTGTGCTGTATGTCGGTACGTTTGTGTCGACATGTATGAGGAGAAAAATGATGTGGAGACGGAGCAGATTGCCTGTAATAGTGATGTCACCCCCTAGGGGGTCGACACCTGAGTGGATGAACTGTTGGAAGGAATTACGTGACAGTGTCAGCTCTGTATAAAAGACAGTGGTTGACATGAGACAGCCGGCTACTCAGCTTGTGCCTGTCCAGACGTCTCATAGGCCGTCAGGGGCTCTAAAGCGCCCGTTACCTCAGATGGCAGATATAGCCGCCGACACGGATACTGACTCCAGTGTCAACGGTGAAGAGACAAATGTGACTTCCAGTAGGGCCACACGTTACATGATTGAGGCAATGAAAAATGTTTGACACATTTCTGATAATACGAGTACCACCAAAAAGGGGTATTATGTTCGGTGAGGAAAAACTACCTGTAGTTTTCCTGAATCTGAGAAATTAAATGAGGTGTGTGATGATGCGTGGTTTTCCCCCGATAACAACTGATAATTTCTAAAATGTTATTGGCATTATATCCTTTCCCGCCAGAGGTTAGGGTGCGTTGGGAAACACCCCCTAGGGTGGATAAAGCGCTCACACGCTTGTAAGGGCTCTACCCTCTCCTGAGATGGCCGCCCTTAAGGATCCTGCTGATAGAAAGCAGGAGGGTATCCTAAAATGTATTTACACACATACTGGTGTTATACTGCGACCAGCAATCGCCTCAGCCTGGATGTGCAGTGCTGGGTTGGCGTGGTCGGATTCCCTGACTGAAAATATTGATACCCTAGATAGGGACAGTATATTTTGCCTATAGAACATTTAAAAGATGCATTTCTATATATGCGTGATGCACAGGGGAATATTTGCCGACTGGCATCAAGTCTAAGTGCGTTGTCCATTTCTACCAGTAGAGGGTTATGGACACGTCAGTGGTCAGGTGATGCGTATTCCAAACGGCATTTGGAAGTATTGCCTTAATAAGGGGAGGAGTTATTTGGGGTCGGTCTTTCAGACCTGGTGGCCACGGCAATAGCTGGGAAATCCACGTTTGTACCCCAGGTCGCCTCTCAACATGAGAAGACGCCGTATTATCAGGCGCAGTCTTTTCGTGGACAAGCGGGCAAAATGTTCCTCATTTCTGCCCCGTGACAGAGGGAGAGGAAAAAGGCTGCAGAAATCAGCCAGTTCCCAGGAACAGAAACCCTCTCCCGCCTCTGCCAAGCCCTCAGTATGACGCTGGGGCTTTACAAGCAGAATCAGGCACGGTGGGGGGCCCGTCTCAATGAATTTCAGCGCGCAGTGGGCTCACTCGCAAGTAGACCCCTGGATCCTTCAGGTGATATCTCAGGGGTACAAATTAGAATTCGAGACGTCTCCCCCTCGCCGTTTTCCTAAAGTCGGCTTTACCGATGTGTCCTTCTGACAGGGAGACAGTTTTGGAAGCCATTCACAAGCTGTATTCCCAGCAGGTGATAATCAAGGTACCCCTCCTGCAACAGGGAACGGGGTATTATTCCACACTGTTGTGGTACCGAAGCCGGACCGATTCTAAATCTAAAATCTTTGAACACTTACATACAGAGGTTCAAATTCAAGATTGAGTCACTCAGAGCAGTGATTGCGAACCTGGAAGAAGGGGACTACATGATGTCTCGGGACATCAAGGATGCTTACCTTCATGTCAAAAATTACCCTTCTCACCAAGGGTACCTCAGGTTTATGGTACAGAACTGTCACTATCAGTTCAGACGCTGCCGTATGGATGGTCCACGGCACCCCGGGTCTTTACCAAGGTAATGGCCGAAATGATGATATTCCTTCGAAGGAAGGGAATTTTAGTTATCCCTTACTTGGACGATTCCCTGATAAGGGTAAGATCCAGGGAACAGTTGGAGGTCGGTGTAGCACTATCTCAGGTAGTGTTGCGGCAGCACGATTGGATTCTCAATATTCCAAAATCGCAGCTGGTTCCGACGACTTGTCTTCTGTTCCTAGGGATGATCCTGGACACAGTCCAGAAAAAGGTGTTTCTCCCGGAGGGGAAAGCCAGGGAGTTATCCGAGCTAGTCAGGAACCTCCTAAAACCGAGCCAAGTCTCAGTGCATCAATGCACAAGGGTTCTGGGTAAAATGGTGGCTTCCTACGAAGCAATCCCATTCGGCAGATTCCACGCAAGAACTTTCCAGTGGGACCTGCTGGACAAATGGTCCGGGTCGCATCTTCAGATGCATCAGCGGATAACCCTGTCACCAAGGACAAGGGTGTCCCTCCTGTGGTGGTTGCAGAGTGCTCATCTTCTAGAGGGCCGCAGATTCGGCATTCAGGACTGGGTCCTGGTGACCACGGATGCCTGCCTGCGAGGCTGGGGAGCAGTCACACAGGGAAGGAATATCCAGGGCTTATGGTCAAGCCTGGAGACATCACTTCACATAAATATCCTGAAGCTAAGGGCCATTTACAATGCTCTAAGCTTAGCAAGACCTCTGCTTCAAGGTCAGCCAGTGTTGATCCAGTCGGACAACATCACGGCAGTCACCCACGTAAACAGACAGGGTGGCACAAGAAGCAGGAGGGCAATGGCAGAAGCTGCAAGGATTCTTCGCTGGGCGGAAAATCATGTGATAGCACTGTCAGCAGTATTCATTCCGGGAGTGGACAACTGGGAAGCAGACTTCCTCAGCACGACCTCCACCCGGGAGAGTGGGGACTTCACCCAGAAGTCTTCCACATGATTATAAACCATTGGGAAAAACTCGACAGGTATTGCGCCAGGTCAAGGGACCCTCAGGCAATAGCTGTAGACGCTCTGGTAACACCGTGGGTGTACCAGTCAGTGTATGTGTTCCCTCCTCTGCCTCTCATACCCAAGGTACTGAGATTGATAAGATGGAGAGGAGTAAGCACTATATTCGTGGCTCCGGATTGGCCAAGAAGGACTCGGTAACCGGAACTTCAAGAGATGCTCACGGAGGATCCGTGGCCTCTACCTCTAAGAAGGGACCTGCTCCAACAAGGACCCTGTCTGTTCCAAGACTTACCGCGGCTGCGTTTGACGGCATGGCGGTTGAACGCCGGATCCTGAAGGAAAAAAGGCATTCCGGATGAAGTCATCCCTATCCTGATCAAAGCCAGGAAGGATGTAACCGCAAAACATTATCACCGCATTTGGCGAAAATATGTTGCGTGGTGCGAGGCCAGTAAGGCCCGACGGAGGAAATTCAACTGGGTCGATTCCTACATTTCCTGCAAACAGGAGTGTCTATGGGCCTGAAATTGAGGTCCATTAAGGTTCAAATTTCGGCCCTGTCAATTTTCTTCCAAAAAGAACTAGCTTCAGTCCCTGAAGTTCAGACGTTTGTAAAAGGGGTACTGCATATACAGCCTCCTTTTGTGCCTCCAGTGGCACTTTGGGATCTCAATGTAGTTTTTTGGGTTCCAAAAGTCACATTGGTTTGAACCACTTAAATCTGTGGAGTTAAAATATCTCACATGGAAAGTGGTCATGCTGTTGGCCCTGGCCTGGGCCAGGCGCGTGTCAGAATTGGCGGCTTTATCCTGTAAAAGCCCTTATCTGATTTTCCATTCGGACAGGGCGGAATTGAGGACTCGTCCTCAGTTTCTCCCTAAGGTGGTTTCAGCGTTTCACCTGAACCAACCTATTGTGGTGCCTGCGGCTACTAGGGACTTGGAGGCCTCCAAGTTGCTAGACGTTGTCAGGGCCCTGAAAATATATGTTTCCAGAACGGCTGGAGTCAGAAAATCTGACTCGCTGTTTATCCTGTATGCACCCAACAAGCTGGGTGCTCCTGCTTCTAAGCAGACTATTGCTCGTTGGATTTGTAGTACAATTCAGCTTGCACATTCTGTGGCAGGCCTGCCACAGCCAAAAATCTGTAAATGCCCACTCCACAAGGAAGGTGGGCTCATCTTGGGCGGCTGCCCGAGGGGTCTCGGCTTTACAACTTTGCCGAGCAGCTACTTGGTCAGGAGCAAATACGTTTGTAAAATTCTACAAAATTGATACCCTGGCTGAGGAGGACCTGGAGTTCTCTCAATTGGTGCTGCAGAGTCATCCGCACTCTCCCGCCCGTTTGGGAGCTTTGGTATAATCCCCATGGTCCTTACGGAGTCCCCAGCATCCACTTAGGACGTTAGAGAAAATAAGAATTTACTTACCGATAATTCTATTTCTCGTAGTCCGTAGTGGATGCTGGGCGCCCATCCCAAGTGCGGATTGTCTGCAATACTGGTACATAGTTATTGTTACCAAAAAATCGGGTTATTGCTGTAGTGAGCCATCTTTTCTAGAGGCTCCTCTGTTATCATGCTGTTAACTGGGTTCAGATCACAAGTTGTACGGTGTGATTGGTGTGGCTGGTATGAGTCTTACCCGGGATTCAAAATCCTTCCTTATTGTGTACGCTCGTCCGGAAACAGTATCCTAACTGAGGCTTGGAGGAGGGTCATAGGGGGAGGAGCCAGTGCACACCAGATAGTCCTAAAGCTTTCTTTAGATGTGCCCAGTCTCCTGCGGAGCCGCTATTCCCCATGGTCCTTACGTAGTCCCCAGCATCCACTACGGACTACGAGAAATAGAATTATCGGTAAGTACATTCTTATTATTTTATATATATATATATATATATATATATATATATATACACACACTCACACACAAACACACTATATTAACTTACTCACCCTAATCCAGTGCTACCGTCTGGCTGTGATTTTGGTGGCAAAATAGATTTTAGTATTCTACAGGCTTTATGCTGTGACGTCCGCTCAGTAATGTGCAGGGTCTGTGAGGCGGCTGTGTGTAATCCCCGCCACTGCCATGTGCTAACTCATCGGGCGGCTGTACGTAATTACTGCTCCCCGGTAATTGAGTTAAAGTGATCAGCTGTGATCAGCTGTAATTCCGGGTTATTGCGGCAACAAGTGTTTTGAATGCAGCTTTGGATCTGGCTCTATATTGAAGTTTAGTGAGTACTCCCTCTCAGACACCCCGCCGGCGCCTGCTCTCTCCCTTCTTGGTGCGGTGACAGCACACGCATGACGCGGAAAGCTTCCGAACCCGGAAGCGTGATCACTTGTAGTCGGCACCTAACAGGCAGTCAGCTATTAGACAGCTGCTGCCTTGTTAGAGTCTGTGGGCACAGCGCGCAGTGCCCTCACATAAGCAGCACCGGGTCCTGCCTTCCTAATAGCGCACCCCTCATTCCAGCGCCCGGGGCACGTGACCCCTTAGCCCTCCCCCCTAGTTGCGGCTCTGCCCAGGGGAGGCAGAGCCAGCCGGGTAAGCAGGTGTGGCTGCAGTACAGCATCACACTTCTTGTAATGTAAAAAGCTGCTAGCGCCAAGACTCAGCAGCTAGGTGCAGGGGAAGGCTCGGGCCCCAGATACGACTCGGGCTCCATAGCAATCGCATCCCCTGCACCTATGGTAGCTACGCCCTTGCACCCCACCCAAATCTCTCTGCACATTACATCTACCCCACCTGCAGTGCAACATTGTTTTGCCCATTAGTGTGCTTTTTTGGTTTGCTAATAAACTTGAATAAACAGAAAAAGGGATAACATGAAGTTTAAAATCTATTGAGAAATAAGCAATGATAAGCAATGATACACAAGGATAAGTATTACATATTGCATAATGGTCCAGCCAGATTGCAGAGGTTCTTAATTGGCTACATGATCCCTGGAGCAAACGCAGGATTTTTAAGGGGGGATGGGAGGGCTCCAGCTATGCAAAATACAGATGTGCAGTAGCCACGCTCATCCATCCCGTGTACGCATTGCAGCATGGATGGTGCGACTATTGCGCCCACGTCTGTGTCATGCGCACACCATACACTTCTAGGAAGTGAACTCCGGCTGCTACTAGTCACAGCACAGTGTACCTTGAAGCCTGCCACGATGCGCATGCCCATGCATATGCATCGTGGCTATAATATATATATATATATATATATATATATACACAGAGCCAAGGGAGACATGGAGAGGGACACAGTGAGAAAGAGGCATGGAGAGAAAGGGGGTGGGGCATGGGGAGGGAGAATGAGGGGGGAATGGAGATAAAGGGGAGCGTGGAGAGAGAGTCATGGAGAGAGAGAGAGGGGGCATGGATAAAGAGGGATGTAGAGAGAGAGAGAAGAGGTGTGGGGAGAGAGAAGCATGGGGATAGAGAGGTATGGGTGAGAGAGAGGCGGGCATGGGGAAGAGAGTGAGGGAGACATGGGGAATGGGCGGGTGATGAGAGCGAGATAGCAACAGCACAATGACAAGAGGTGCCCAGGACAGAAGTTGCCTGGAGGTCAGGAGGCACCATTGTCCTCTCATTCAGGCACCCTACAATGTGCCGAGACTCCGGCAGGGTCCCCGTAGCCCGCAAGACTTAGGCGGCCATGAGGCGATAGGCAGAGATGCAGTGGGAGAGGCGGAGACATGGGAGGAGGAAGGGCATAGGCCGGACCGATGCAGGACATTGTGAGTAAGCAGAGGAGCCTGCTTGCCTGACTGTACAGCTAAGTGCCCTAACCCATTTATTATAAGCAGGCTGCCGCTGCTGCACTATAGGCACAACCTGCTTGAGCTCTATCGGTCAGCTGCACCGATTGATCGGCTGGCAGGGGGGTTTCCAGGTATTTGGAAATCCTCCCTGTGTGTGTGTATGGATCCAGTTACAGTTGTGAGCGGTTCTGAAATTTGATAAGCTTGTCTTAAGAGGTGAGTTTTCAGGAAAAGCTTGAAGGTTTGGAGACTAGAGGAAAGTCTTATTGTGCATGGGAAGGCATTCCACAGAGTGGGTGCAGTCAGGGGCACGGAGATAGGGAGCTAAGGTGTAAATAATTTGCATATCTGCAAGTTATTTAGCAGCTTAGCTAATGTGACTGTAATGTGTGCACTATCTGCCTGCTTAGAGCAGTGCATGTTGAGCAGTGCTATTTTTCAGCAGGAACCAGCAGGAACTCAGTTCCTGCCTCTCTCATTAAATATGACATAATCAGGATCTGGGTTCCTGAACCTGTCCTGGGCCAGAATGTATTTTCCATAAGATAAGTCTATCTATCTATCTATCTATCTATCTATCTATCTATCTATCTATCTATCACTTTTTTTAATACAGTAGCTCCCCTTTCCAGACCCGTAGTTCCTGAACCTACGGTATTTTTCCAGAAAAATAGTACTGATGTTGATTAGCAGAGGCGCAACTGTGGGAGGCAACAGAGTCGGCTGCCGCAGGGCTCTTGCTCTGTAGGGGGGCACATCTCCTCCTGTTCAATGACAGCCGCTGCTATCTCTTCCGTGGCCAACTCCCCTCCCCAAGTAATAAAATTGGAATTAGAGAAGATCCCTGCGCTCTGTGAGCAGCTATAGGGATTGAATTAATATTGAAGAACAATTTCTTCAATTACGATGACACTTTCTATCTCCAATTAAACGGTACAGCGATGGGCACCAGGTTTGCCCCTAGTTATGCCAATTTATTTATGGCACAATGGGAACACGACTCTGTATACAGCAGCACGGAGGGAGGGGCGAACCTGGTGACCTGGACTAGATATATTGATGATATCTTCTTTGTATGGAATGGGGACCGATCGTCCTTGGACACTTCTGTATTCATCTTAATAATAATAATAATAAAAACATCAATTTAACTTTTGAAATCAGTGAAACCTCAGTATATTTTTTGGATCTGGAAATCTTTATAGAGGAAAACACCATACACACAAAGACCTATGTTAAACCGACGGATTGTAATTCTTTCATCCCCTATACGAGCAGTCATCATAAAAACTGGCTGAAGTCCGTCCCTAACAGCCAGTTTCACCGCATAAGGAAGAACTGTTCAAAAAAGGAGGACTATGAACACCAAGGAACACATCTCAAGGATCAACTTTCTGCTAAAGGATATGACCCTAAAATAGTGGAGAAACCATTTAGTAAATATAGAGAGATAGAAAGAAGAACGCTCCTAAATGAAAATGAAGACCATCCAGAAGGGTCACCAGATAGGTCTAATATACCTTTCATCACTAAATATAGTAACCAACATATGCAAGTAGAACAAGTCATTAAGAGACATTGGAAATTACTACTTAGAGACCCCATCCTGAAAGATGTCTTATCTGAAAAACCGAGATTCATCTACAGAAGGGCGGATAATCTAAAAAACCAGTTGGTAAAAAGTTGTACTCATGAAGTTGGAAGAAAGGGAATGATACGCACCAAAGGATTCCATCGGTGCGGAAACTGTGCCATGTGCAGGAATTGTAAGAGCACCACCTCTAAGATCATGGATTACACATCCACCAATAAGAAGAACAGTATAAGAATCAATCAGTTTATCACGTGCAATAGCAAAAACGTGGTATACCTGCTACAGTGCTCATGTGGCAAGCAATATATAGGTAGAACCACTAGGAAATTAAAGGATCGCTTAACGGAACACATCAGAAACATAAAGAAAGGTTTAATTACACATGGAGTCTCTTCTCATTTTATAGATAAGCATAATTGCGACCCCTCCGAATTAGTATTTTTTTGTGGGATACAGACTATTCAGAACAACTGGAGAAGGAATGATACAGAACGGAGGTTGGCGAAGGCAGAAATGAAATGCATTTTTAATATTGGGACGTTACACCCTGCGGGTCTCAATTTAGATTTTGAGGCTAAATGGTTCCTATGAGCCCCCCCTCTTTTTTTTTTTTTTTTATGTCATCCCTTACTTAGGAAAGCATCTCATATTCAGGGACACACCCTCTATTTAGGAAGTGTTTTTTTGTGAACACCCCCCTTTCTTTATTTAATTTTTTCATGTTTTATATATATATATATCTTTATACTATATATTCTTTAGATTTAAATATGATGTGAAAGTAAAAGGTCCCTTTGTATATTGGTTCCCCTTATCCAATACATTGTATAAATTCCTCTCACAACTGTATTTATCAACTCCTCCCTCATAAAAGAACTTAACCCTGGCAGTATATTCCCCCGTTTAGGAAGGACACCAATGTTTGATACAGTATGTGCGGGGAAAATAATTTTTCGTGTTACCAGTTGTTTATCACCCACTAGTCCAGCGTTATGAGGGTACTTTAATCACATGATTATACAGGCAGTGACACATGGTTTAATGCGTTCCAATAACAAATGGAACGCAACTGTACTTCCGGTTAAATCATGTAATAATTGAGACTTCCGGAAACGGACTTACACGGTGGAACGCATACTATTAGCATGCGTACCACGGACCGGCCAGACATTTCCCGCCGGTGCACCACCCCCTTTATACACTGCTGTGGTCTGTCAGAGGACTGACCACAGCGGTGATTACATTTTGCAGTTCTACGTATCAGTAACGGACATCCGCCGGAAAACCTTGCGTTCCACGGCCTATGGAACGCAACACGCTAAATAGCATAATATAAGACAATATAAGATAGTTCACCGGATATCCGCCGGATATGTGTGCGTTCCACGGCCCGTGGAACGCAACACCATGCAATTCAGTTTAGTTAATAGGCATGATTACACATGTTATACACATCTTTTGGAGATGAATAAACACTACTTTAATTTACAAACGTACTAGGAGAATCTACACCTATTTTTAATAAATAATAGACATTATAGTTTTCGAATGAACGCCGCCCACACAGGAAATGACCTAATAGGGTCTGGGTATTTAAACACTCCATTTCAGCTTCCTCTTCACACACCTTGAAAAAGACCAGACATCAGGTCGAAACGCGTTGGTGAGGAGCTGAAAGGACATAGGGATTGACCTTTGGGACTGATACCTCGCTATCCAGTGGTGAGGAACCCGGGTATATCTTGCCCTCCCACGGTTGGTGGTTCCATCTGGCATCTAACCTAGAGGTCTTTTTCGAATTTTTCGATTTTTATTGTATATTTGTTTTTATTGGAATAAATTGTTAGAACTGTTTTTACTATAAGGATCCGATCATATTTTTTGGTACCGTTGTGAACCTCGTTTTGCTTTGGGAAAAGAAACCTTTATGTGCTTGGAACCACTCGTATTGATGTAAGCAAACAAGTGAGCATTTCGGATTAACCATTATGATGTCTTTGAAATATGAGATTTGAATATCAGGGATAAAGATACCTTTACGTGTGTTTTCATAATTGCTTACATGTAAGCTTTCATGTGAGCAGTTTTTATATATCCAGTTTCACGGAACTGGTGGTCCTTTAAACCTACTCTTTTACACCATCCCATACATTTAGGGGTGTCCCATAGAGGTGAAATTCCTTTTTTTCCCCAACTAACCACTTCCTTCTGCCTTATTTTCTGTGACTCCACTTCGGATATCACGAGGAGAGACCTGAAGGAACCTGGACCGATGAAAGATACCTTGATGTGTTTACTTATACTTCCCTTGATGTAAGCATACATGTGAGCATCCCCCTATTTCTGATATTGATAAAAGTGACGGAAAAAGAAACCTTTATGAGAATTTTCTCTAAGGCTTTATGTAAGAATATTGTGAGCACACAATTGACTGTTTACCACAAGGGTGACCCCATAAGACTTTTAGGATCCAAACACTACCCATATGGAGGAAGATTGAGGACTCTCCCTTTGATATAGACGTATCTAATTGGACGAGAAATAAGAACTGAGACCTTTCTCTCTCTCTCCTTTTTTTCTTCCCTCCCACGATTTGAATCGACGGAGACGGCTGAAAAGTCTTTCTTCAAGTAGAAAATATTCCTAGACAACCATCCGGATATATATAAGAACTTTCCATTGATATTTTATGGTCTAATTTGTATATGTAGCGCTACTGAAAGTGTGCACCAAAAACCCGTTGTCGTATGTATTCCCCTCCCCAAGTAGTCCCTGCACATTACAAGTCACACCCTCTTTATTATATACATACACACACACATTTTAAAAGTGTCATACCGAGGATTAGAACCCAACGACCTATAACACAGGAAGCAGACACCTTACTGAGGGAGCTATTTGCTCCTGTATAGGAAGTGTGAGAATTCTAACTATATGATGTTACTCCTCTGACAATTACTCAAGTAACTTCATGTAGTTAGAATTCTCATGTTTCCTATACAGGAGCAAATAGCTCCATCACTAATACCCCTTTTCCACTAGCTTTTAAAACATGGGTAAATGTGCGGGGGCGCGCATTTACCCGTGTTTTTCCCTAGTGGAAAAGGGTCCCCCTGCAGATTTCCGGATCAAGTGATCTGGGAATCCTACCTGGGTAGCTTGCCGTGTTGAACACGTGTTCAACACGATAAGCTGTGTAGTGTGAACGGGAGCCGTGTCGAGGCGACACGGCTCCTGTTCCCAGTGTATGAGAGGGCAGCGCTGGGAGATCATGTGATCTCCCAGCACCGCCCTTGCCGCGTCACTAGCAGCGTCACCAACCCAGCAATATGCTGGGTTGGTGAGCGCTGTGTGAAACGGGGCTGTAGCACGGGTCGCAGCCGTGTCAGGCGATACGGCTGCGACCCGTGCTATAGTGGAAAAGGGGTGTAAGGTGCCTGCTTCCAGTATAATAGGTTGTGAGTTCTAATCTTGACACTTGTAAAATAATTGTCAGTGAAAAAATCAGCACTGTGACTAAGTAGCTCTATGTAGTGTGTGGCTGCACACTGCATAGATCTGCTCAGTTGCAATGAATTGACAATTCTAAGTAACTTAATATAACTTAATATAATTAGAATCTGCAGGAGCAAATAGCTTGATCAATAAGGTGCCTGCATTTTGTGTAACAGGTCATAGGTTCTAATCCTGTGAATGAATACTAAGAAATGTGTGATTTAAAATTAATGACAATGAAATGTAAATACATATACAATTTTTTTTCAGAACACTCCATATACACACACACACACACACACACACACACACACACACACACACACACACATTTTTTATATATACAGTGGGGCAAAAAAGTATTTGAACAGCCACCGATTGTACAAGCTAACCCACTTAAAAAGATGAGAGAGGTCTGTAATTTCCATCATAGGTACACTTCAACTGTGAGAGACAGAATCTGAAAAACAAACAAACAAACAGGAAATCACATTGTATGATTTTGAATCAATTTACTTGTATATTCTTGTGGAAAATAAATATTTGGACACCTACAGTACCAAACCACAAGATTTCTGGCTCTCACAGACCTGTTACTTGTTCTTTAAGAAGCTCTTCTATCCTCCACTCCTTACCTGTATTAATGGCACCTGTTTGAACTGGTTATCTGTATAAAAGACACCTGTCCACACCCTCAAACAGACTGCTACCTCTCCACCATGGCCAAGACCAGAGAGCTGTCTAAGGACACCAGGGACAAAATTGTAGAGCTGCACAAGGCTGGGATGAGCTACTCGACAATAGGCAAGCAGCTTGGTGAGAGAGATCAACTGTTGGAGCAATTATTAAAAAATGGAAGAAATACAAGATCACTGACAATCTTCCTCGACCTGGGGCTCCATGCAAGATCTCACCTCGTGGGGTATCAATGATCTTGAGAACGGTGAGGAATCAGCCCAGAACTACACGGAGGACCTGGTCAATGACCTCACAAAGGTTACCATTAGTAACACACTACGTCGTCATGGATTGAAATCCTGCAGCGCCCGAAAGGTCCCCCTGCTTAAGCCAGCACATGTCCAGGCCCGTCTAAAGCTTGCCAGTGACTATCTGGATGATCCAGAGGAGGATTGGGAGAATGTAATGTGGTCAGATGAGAGCAAAATCAAACTTTTTGGTATAAACTCCACTCATTGTGTTGGGAGAGAGAAGAATGATGAATGGCATCCCAAGAAAACCATACCCACTGTGAAGCATGGGTGTGGAAACATCATGTTTTGGGGCTGCTTTTCTGCAAAGGGGACAGGACGACTGATCCGTATTAAGGAAAGGATGAATGGGGCTATATATCGTGAGATTTTGGGCAAAAACCTAATTCCCTCAGTAAGATCATTGAAGATAGAACGTGGCTGTGGCATGACAATGACCCCAAACACACCACTTGGGCAACTAAGGAGTGGCTCCGTAAGAAGCATTTCAAGGTTCGGAAGTGGCCTAGCCAGTCTCAAGACCTCAACCCAATAGAAAATCTAAAAACCAAAAATGAGAACTTGTGGCGCTACCGTAACCATACATACATTTGAAAGGGCGGTTTCAAATTTACCACATAATCCAGGTAAGATTCACTTACATATGTGGTACTGGATTCTAAAACAGTAAAGGAAATAGACACAATAGTGTAATATGTAATGACAAATATCCAGTGTGTGTTTTTAATGGTTCCACTCACATAGAGAATCTTTCAATAATGCATATCATCCGCACAAAAAGTGTATCCTGAAGTCATCAGCAGGATTATGGATGGGATTGATCTGTGTGTATGATCCTTATAAGAAGTATCTCCAGAAATCCCCAACGGATTACTAAGGACTTAAAAAAGACCAATATGGTGCAATATAGTCTTAAAAAAGTATGAATTTAATAAAATTAGTACACTCACAATTTTAAAAATTTAAAGGGCATATATCACCAATCGCATGGTAAGTCAAATGATATCCCATCACAGCACCGATCCAAAGTCCCTCTGCATCCAGATCGAAATCCCAGCAGCCAGAAACATTAGGTATGGAATCGATGGCCAAACAATGGAAACTCAGGAATACCAAATGATATATTGCTTAAACGCGTTTTCGGTCCCAAGACCTTCCTCAGAAGCATAAAGTCAAGGAATGAATTAACACCCTTTATACCCTCTTAATTACATTGATAAAAAACACCATATTATAATTCAAAACACCTGTATATATAAAAGGACATTGCTATCCCAAACAGGAAATCCGTCACCGGAAATGACGCTTTTTGCGTTCCACCGGTTTACCACAATATTCTATTCACATTTCACTTATTACTGTTATCCTGTTTTGAAAATCAAGATGCAATGGATTCTCCATACTTATATGGAGATCTCCTATGTACTTGATTTAGACATTATTCGGATAAAGGACGCGTGACCGGAAATTGTTCTTGTTTAATGGTCTCTATAGTCCCGAACATATGTTTCTTCTATTTTTGTTCACTGACCATTTTTTCCGTGTATATATATAAGTGTCTTATGTATTTTATATTCTTTTTGTTTTATGAATTTTGGGATTCATCTATGTAAAGGGTGTTAATTCATTCCTTGACTTTATGCTTCTGAGGAAGGTCTTGGGACCGAAAACGCGTTTAAGCAATTTATCATTTGGTATTCCTGAGTTTCCATTGTTTGGCCATCGATTCCATACCTAATGTTTCTGGCTGCTGGGATTTCGATCTGGATGCAGAGGGACTTTGGATCGGTGCTGTGACGGGATATCATTTGACTTACCATGCGATTGGTGATATATGCCCTTTAAATTTTTAAAATTGTGAGTGTACTAATTTTATTAAATTCATACTTTTTTAAGACTATATTGCACCATATTGGTCTTTTTTAAGTCCTTAGTAATCCGTTGGGGATTTCTGGAGATACTTCTTATAGGGATCATACACACAGATCAATCCCATCCATAATCTTGCTGATGACTTCAGGATACACTTTTTGTGCGGATGATATGCATTATTGAAAGATTCTCTATGTGAGTGGAACCATTAAAAACACACACTGGATATTTGTCATTACATATTACACTATTGTGACTATTTCCTTTACTGTTTTAGAATCCAGTACCACATATGTAAGTGAATCTTACCTGGATTATGTGGTAAATTTGAAACCGCCCTTTCAAATGTATGTATGGTTACGGTAGAGCCACAAGTTCTCATTTTTGTTTTTTGATGGTGTATAGATAAAGTCTTGGTGGAGGCTTTTTTGGGAACACGGGCTGTCATCTTAACCGGTGGGCGCAGATCTGGGAAAAAATCTGTAATTTCTAAGTTTGTTTTTCACCATATCCTAGAACTGCGACTGCAATGTTGTCATTCAGAGAGAATAGAAGGGAACTGTTTGACAATCTTTTCTCTAAAGTTTCCAATGAAACAAATATGGGAGATGAGGATTTGACCTCAGTACTGCATAAATTGGATAATGCAGTCCTGAGGGAAAATAGAATGTGGTGGGAGATTAATACCCTAGACCGGTATCAGGCTGACAACCTAATACCTAGAGGTCTGAGAATAGATAAAAACCCTTCATTTCAGTCTACGGAGGAGTTTAAAAAAGAATGGGACATCATCTTAGATCAGTGTTCACATCGATTGATTGATTTAATTCTAAAAGAGAGGAAAAAAGTCCAGCAATCATTAAACGATGAAATTACCAACTTACACATCTTAGTAGAACCCTTTAAGAGTTTAGATCATTATAGAGAGGCAGAGATAGAAATCGTAAGAAAATTAAACAAAGAAACTCGAGATCTAAGAGAAAAGAAAAGAAAGAAATATCAGAGAGACACAGAGGACCTCGCCAATAAATCTCTTACAGGGAAAAATGCCAAAAGTAAACCTACTGGCTCCATTCAGGATCAAGCTACTAGGAAAATCAATACAGAATATAGGACACAGGGCTCCAATAGAAATTAACCCAGGTATAATGAAGGACCTCAAATGAACCGTAGGTGGTACAATAGTGAAAGACAGGGACCACGAAACTATCTACCGTATAATAGACAGCGTCAGAATTGGAGGAATGATAATCAGAATAGAAGAAGAGATTTCTCAAGGCAAAGAGTAAATTTAGAAGATGAATTTCCACCAGAATCAATTAGATACGATAATGATAGGGTGTTTGATAGAGAGAGAAATGGTAGAAGTCCTTTTTTAGGGTGGAAACAACGAGGAAGACTCAGATACCATTAAGCCCAAAACCAATAAAAAGAAAAAATAGGAGAGGCAAAAGAGGAGGGAAGGTTAAACAAAAACAAAAATTAAAGGATGTAGTTATAGCACAACCACTGGTAGATAGTACAAAGACTGTCAACACCAATGTAAAAATATTCAATTTAAGCAAGAGGGTTTTGACTACAGATGAAGAAAAAGTACTTAAGAGGGGATTAAAGTTTGCTCCCATAAGCCAGGTTGATTCCTTTGATTTTTATATAGATATGCAAAAATAACTTACTGTAAAAAAGTTTTTTGCCAATAAAGACACCACTACAGGTGAAGATGTCTTAGTTCAATCAGGATCCCAGTTTAAGCTCAAATCATCCTTCTATCCAGCCCATATGAAAGGAAGCTTTCTGGAATGCTTTAATAAATTAGTAATGGATGACGTTGAAAAAGTACTGAGGAGTAAAAATAGAAAATGTAATCTAACAAGAAAGGAATGGCATGCTTTAAAAAGTTTGAAGGAAGATGATCAAATAATCATTAAGCCAGCAGACAAGGGTGGAGCAGTGGTCCTTGTGGACAAGGAGGACTATATGGCCGAAATATATCGGCAATTAAATGACGGTGGCACATATGGCAAACTGAAAAGTGATCCAAGTGCTCGGAACGCGAAATCACTGGCGGTACTAACAGACGATGCCTTAGCAAAAAATGTGATGACTAAATCCCAATATGAATACATCAATATAAAACATCCATCGGTACCGGCCATATATACCCTTCCGAAAGTCCACAAGGACCCTGTCCACCCTCCAGGCAGACCTATTATATCAGGTAGCAACAGTATTACATCTAATCTTTCATCTGTAGTAGATCATTATTTACAGCCCTTAGTTAAACAGACGAAATCTTATCATAAATATACGGGTGACGTATTACAGTTGTTGGACAATATAAGTTGGAATGAAAATTTCATCTTAGTAAGTGCTGATGTCACAAGTCTGTATACCATAATTCAAGAAGAGAGGGGAATAGAAGCAGTGGAATATTTTTTAGAACAGTCAGACTATTCCAGTGACTTAAAAAGTTTTTTACTTGCTAGCATCAGATTCATTCTGACCAACAATTTTTTTGTGTTCAACGGCACATATTATTTGCAGCGCATTGGGACTGCAATGGGCACCAGGTTCGCTCCCAGTTATGCCAATCTTTTCATGGCCTATTGGGAAGACCAGATGGTATGGCGAGATGGCGTTCTGGGAGCGGGCCTGGTGCTCTGGCGCAGATTTATCGATGACGTGCTATTTGTATGGAATAGAAGTATGGAAGATCTCCAGCTCTATCTGAACTCCTTAAATGTTAATGAATATAATATTCATCTTACAGCTAACAAAAGTTCAGTAGAAATCTCTTACCTAGATTTATGCATTTACATAAAGGATAATAAGGTACAAACTAAACTGTATCGTAAAACTACTGACTCGAATAATTTCATAGAAAAGGGGAGCCAACATCATGAAAATTGGCTAAACAGCATCCCCTATAGCCAATATATGAGGGTCAAACGTAATTGCACCGAAATAGAGGTTTACGAAAGTCAGTCAGCAGAGATGACTGATCGCTTTCTTGAGAAAGGATATGAAACAGAACAATTAAAAGAAGCTTATTTGAAAGTTAAAACATTTGATAGAAAGGAGATGATCTACAATAAAAACAAAAAAGGTGAGAACATAGACAACCAGTGGTCCTTCATATCAGATTTTAATTCACAACATAAACAGATTGAAGGAATATTTAGAAAACACTGGAAAGTCCTTAAAAAAGATAATGTTATCGGGGCCCTTCTACCTGACAGACCTCGGTTCATATATAGGAAGTCTAGGTCCCTAAAAGATACATTAGTACATAGTTCTATAGAAGCACCTATACGAAGTAGTATTAGAACTCAGGGCTTCCACAGGTGTGCAATGTGCATATGTGCAGGGCTACGAAGGGAACCAGCAAGATGAAGGAGTTTACAGTAAAAGGAACCAAATATACAATTAAGGAATTTATAACGTGCAATTCGAAAAATGTGATTTACGCCATCGAATGCAGTTGCGGTCTAGTTTATATAGGGAAGACAACGAGATGTCTAAAAATTAGGATGTCTGAACACCTATATAATATTAAGAAGGGACTTGAGATGCACTGCTTATCTGCTCATTTTAAATTTGCCCATGGCTGTAGTACCAATGGGATAAAATCCTTTTGGGGAATCCAGTTGGTGGGTCCTACCTGGCGCAGTAAAGATATTGAGATTAGGTTGGCTAAACCCGAGATGCGCTGGATTTACAAGTTGGGGACCCTGTCACCCCAAGGACTAAACGGGGATTTCGAATTAAAATGGTTCCTACAGTCCTGAATATACATTTCTTTCCTTTGTTCTTGTTTAATGGTCTCTATAGTCCCGAACATATGTTTCTTCTATTTTTGTTCACTGACCATTTTTTCCGTGTATATATATAAGTGTCTTATGTATTTTATATTCTTTTTGTTTTATGAATTTTGGGATTCATCTATGTACATATGAGAAATTGAACTGATCATATAAAGTGACTACGAAGATGGATGGAAAACTCTCTTGAAAATATGGGATTTAAGTCTGGAGCAAGTGGAACGCAAACAGGAAGCTATGGAGGATTTGGGAATTATAACAAAGACTCATCCGACCATGTGCCTCCTGGTTATGAATGGACTTGTTATATGTCTTATAAAGGAAGAAACTGATTGTGTATTGTTGGTAGCATTAGTATCAGTGTTAGTTTTGGATAATGTAGACATAATAGTATAGGTATGTCAAACATAATCGGGGAGTGACGTGGGACCGGTGGAACGCAAAAGCGTCACTTCCGGTCACGTGCCTTACTGTCCGGAAAGCAGCTGGGGAGAGGCGCAGGACCGGTGGAACGCACAAGCGTTACTTCCGGTCACGCGTCCTTTATCCGAAAAATGTCTAAATCAAGTACATAGGAGATCTCCATATAAGTATGGAGAATCCATTGCATCTTGATTTTCAAAACAGGATAACAGTAATAAGTGAAATGTGAATAGAATATTGTGGTAAACCGGTGGAACGCAAAAAGCGTCATTTCCGGTGACGGATTTCCTGTTTGGGATAGCAATGTCCTTTTATATATACAGGTGTTTTGAATTATAATATGGTGTTTTTTATCAATGTAATTAAGAGGGTATAAAGGGTGTTAATTCATTCCTTGACTTTATGCTTCTGAGGAAGGTCTTGGGACCGAAAACGCGTTTAAGCAATATATCATTTGGTATTCCTGAGTTTCCATTGTTTGGCCATCGATTCCATACCTAATGTTTCTGGCTGCTGGGATTTCGATCTGGATGCAGAGGGACTTTGGATCAGTGCTGTGACGGGATATCATTTGACTTACCATGCGATTGGTGATATATGCCCTTTAAATTTTTAAAATTGTGAGTGTACTAATTTTATTAAATTCATACTTTTTTAAGACTATATTGCACCATATTGGTCTTTTTTAAGTCCTTAGTAATCCGTTGGGGATTTCTGGAGATACTTCTTATAAGGATCATACACACAGATCAATCCCATCCATAATCCTGCTGATGACTTCAGGATACACTTTTTGTGCGGATGATATGCATTATTGAAAGATTTTCTATGTGAGTGGAACCATTAAAAACACACACTGGATATTTGTCATTACATATTTACACTATTGTGTCTATTTCCTTTACTGTTTTAGAATCCAGTACCACATATGTAAGTGAATCTTACCTGGATTATGTGGTGAATTTGAAACCGCCCTTTCAAATGTATGTATGGCTACGGTAGCGCCACAAGTTCTCATTTTTGGTTTTTTGATGGTGTATAGATAAATTCTTGGTGGAGGCTTTTTTGGGAACACGGGCTGTCATCTTAACCGGTGGGCGCAGATCTGGGAAAAAATCTGTAATTTCTAAGTTTGTTTTTCACCATATCCTAGAACTGCGACTGCAATGTTGTCATTCAGAGAGAATAGAAGGGAACTGTTTGACAATCTTTTCTCTAAAGTTTCCAATGAAACAAATATGGGAGATGAGGATTTGACCTCAGTACTGCATAAATTGGATAATGCAGAGGTGGCGAAGATGATCTTATTTTATTTTTTAATTATCTTAATTCTAACACGTCCAATATTTTTTTCACGTTTGAGAGCAGCAGTGAAAGTATTAATTTTTTAGACATCACTGTTTTTATTGAAAATAACAAAATAGAAACAAAAACATATATAAAACCTACAGATTCGGGTGCATTTATTAATGTGACTAGCTGCCATCACCCAAACTGGCTCAGTTCTATCCCAGACAGCCAGTTTATACGATTGAAACGCAATTGTACAAAAAGAGAATCTTTTGAAACACAAGCGGAGGAGATGAAGTGTAAATTCCTGGCATCAGGATATTCCACAAATCAGGTAGAGACTGTGAAAACTAAGGTTGCTAAAGTCGATCGCCAGGAGCTTCTACAGGTTAAACAAAAAGGCCAAGAGATCAATAAAGCAGGCTATGAATGGACATTTATAACGTCATTTAGCAGCCAACACAAAATTTTAGAAAAATCTCTTAATAGACACTGGGGGATCTTACGTAAGGACCCCTTAATTGGTCATCTATTACCAGATAAACCTAAGTGTATATTCAGGAGAGCGCCGAACCTGAAAAGCAGTCTGGTAAGAAGTGCGCAGCCTACTAAAAAAAGCATGTGTACAGTCAAATCAAAAGGTTTTTTCCGCTGTGGTATGTGCATAGCCTGTAGAAATATACCTCATACCAGTGGGAAAATATCGGAAGTGCCAATCAATAAAATTAATTTTAAAATACGAGATTTTATAACTTGTAACAGCACTAACGTTATCTATGCGATAGAGTGTTCATGTAATCTATGGTACATAGGACGTACCTCAAGGGCTCTGAAAACCAGAATCAGCGAG